>NC_051239.1:18100724-18125724 GCF_015220715.1 Pygocentrus nattereri
CTGTAACCCTCACAGTCGTTACAGAACAGATTAGCCTTTGTTTTATTACACCATTTGAAAACACCAGCTGTGCTTTACAACGCGTCAACTCTCCAGGACAAATGGACCATTAGATCTAAAGGTATTTCCACCAATCTTTCAAAATGTCTGCATAATTCAGTGGGTAAGATGTAAGCAACGTCACTCAGAGTGGTCCTAAAGAATCTTACTGAGTCAGAATTGTTCACGCTGATGCTGATAGGAACCAGACGTCCACCACTGAAAGTTCCCTAATAGAAAGTTAATACATGAAATGGTTGTAAATGCCGGAGACATTGTTTTACAATCCTTATAAAACAAAACTTTGCCCTAAAATTTAGTTTTAAAATCCATTCATGGCAGAGAGGTGCATGCAGGGCATTATAAAGCAAAATAGTTCCCAAATAAAACATTTTTTCAGATTTTCCACTATTTTACCATCACCCACTTTACATTTAAACACTCAGAAGACATGTGTAGGTTAACTGGTGGTTTTGGATAGTAAATAAAATGGCTATATCTGTGCTGTAGTCATGGTGGCCACTAGTTCCTACCATCACCAATATAAAGAAACCTGAGTATGTAAGTTTCTCTATAATAAACCAATTCATGAATTGCATACAATTTTTTAGAAATTCCCCATTAAAAACATTTTTGCTTTTCCTGCACACTTGCCACTTTGGATACAATCTTTTGTTATGACAGTATCGATGAAAGAACAATTAGACAATAAAAATGTAAATATATTATGCAAACAAACCAAAAACAGAATCGAATTGAGGCTGAGAGAGACAGAAAGTGACGGATAGATATATTTTCTTTCTATATAAATGAATATTTAGCTTTTATATTGATATTATATTTCAAACCATTAAAAAGTGGCTTGTACAAAAGTTACATTTTGTATTTTTTTGCTTTTTTTTTTCCTAACGTGTTACATTCAGCAAATAAATAGAAATAGTGCACTAAAATGTTACAGGTCATTTTTAGGTGTGTTCTCTGTAGAAGACTTTCACTTAGGAAATCAACAGAACTTGTCATTTGACCAGCAGAGCTCAAACTATGCGTACATATCAATGAGACAGTGTACAAGTGACATTGATGTCTTATCAATAAAGCAAGTACTCAATCAATTTGGAGTGAACTGAGAGAGAAAGAAGGAGGGCATATGTTTCTTTCTGTGGTTGGTTAGTGTAGTGGGTAACACCTCTGCCTACACCTCTGTAACACCTGGTTCAATCCCCACCTGAGTAAACACCCTACACTACACCAATAAGAGTCCTTGGGCAAGACTCCCAACACCGCCTTCGCCTACCTGTGTAAAATGATCAAACTGTAAGTCGCTCTGGATAAGAGCGTCAGCCAAATGCCATAAATGCATATTGGTATGAACTGGTATCTGTTTGAGCTGATGTCTGAAGAAACACATGTAACAAATAAGAGTGGGATTAAAAACCAATAAGAAATATGATTAACACTACCTTTGTTAGAAAATGCACTTTTAGACAAATTAATTTTAAATAAATTAATTTAATTAATATTACAACTTAATATTCAGCATTTGGGAATGTTACAAATCTATCCTGAAATTGCACTTCCATTGTGTGATGTGACGTTGCCAGCTATGTATTTCGTCCTGTGAGGAAGAGTGTTTGAGTAGATTGTGAGTGTTTGAGTAGATTGTGAGTGTTTGAGTAGATTGAGTATGATAGCCTACTTTTAGATGTCCATCTTAAGTGACGTGCTTCAGTTAAAAAAAATGTTGAAGACGGATCGATATCGGTCAAGGTGTCAGTTTCGGGATCAGAAAAGAGAAAGCGGTATCGTGTCTTCTCTGGTCACTGTTATGCAGACCTTTCTACTAAATTAGTTCTAGCTGAGGTCCCACAATAAAAGGCTACCTAAAAAAAAAACAACAACTAAACATTCAGACCTTAAACATTCACAAATCCTTACGCCTAAATTTCAAACTGTGAAAATTTCTTTTAAAGTGATGTTTTAAAGTGAAGATTTAGATTTAGCAAAAAAAAAAAAAACCTCTGTCTCATGTTTGCATGTCATTACCGAAAACAAAGAGTTTTGGTCCATAGGCAGAGCCTTATTTTAGTCTCACCGCTGCATTGTAGAGCAGGAATCCCTGCATCCCTGCCCTCATGGCCACACAGAGAGCAGTTAGAACCCATTGTTTTGAAGTTAATGTGTCACAAAGTCTGGAAATCAGTGTGTAACATTAAGAACTGTCATTACCGAAATGATTTCAAGTGTGTTCAGCTGTTTGCTAGTCATGCGCTGGGGCAAGCGTTTCTGAATTACGCTCAAAGAGAGCTAAAAAAACAGTCACTACCAAAATATTTGATAAGGTGTTGGTAGAGTTTAAAAAGGATTTTAGTCTAAAATTCTGAGTTTAAACCAACTCGGTACAGTGAGGCATTTCTGTCTGTAGCACGTTACAATGCTTTGACAACAAAAAATCTAATGTAATGTCAAATAAAGCAAACATTTTAACAGAACTGAGACAGAGAGTGAGGAAAAGAGATATAGACAGAAAAAAAAAAAAAGAGAGAGAGAGAGAGAGAGACAGAGAGAGAGAGAGAGAGAGAGAGAGAGAGAGAGAGAGAGAGAGAGAGAGAGAGAGAGAGAGATATGCCAAGGACACACACAGTGCCAGACAGATTAAAGCCATGTGCCAGAGACAGTGGACACCAGAAGAACTGTGAGGACAGCATGCTTAATACTGTGTGTGTGTGTGTGTGTATATGTGTGTGTGTGTGTGTGTGTGTGTGTGTGCGCTCCTGCCTTCCTGACCAACTGTGGTTAAAACAGCCACATCCCTGCTCCTCTCCCTTTCTTCAGTCTGGATTTCCTTTCCTTTGCCTCTGTGGTGTCAAAAGCAGCAGTTTCCATTTCATCGAGAGCAGAACGGCGGCGCAGGGTGACGTACAGTCCTGCGTGATTTTGCTGATGTGCCTGCAGTGTGTAAAGGCTAAACACAGCTGGCCGTTTTCACCTACCCTCATACGTTCCTATTTCCAAAAGAGTCCCACACTGCTCCAACTCCAGGAATTCCTGCACTGACAAGAAGTTGTAGTCCACCCCTGGAACCTCGCCGTCACGAGGGGGCCGGGTGGTACCTGTGGATAAAAGAGAGGAAGCTCAGAGACACGCAAACAAAAAGCTCAGAGAAAAGCTGTATCACAATTGGTGCCAGATTTATGCAAACAAGCAAGGACTGTGAGGCAGAGAGACCTTTGTTTCTCATTTTGATGTTCAAAGGGGCACTTACGAGCGCCCTCTATGTGCCTTTGGTGTGGCTTTGTTTAAAGACCTATCAATGCAAACTCAGGCAAGGCAAGGACTGATCAAATTCAGATTTGTTTACAGTTGTTTAGTCGGTGTGATGGAGAATGATATTCAGATGTGAGTTAAAATGCATTAGTTTAAAACGCATTGGTGTCAATTCTTTTATGTCATTAATACATTTTCCTATTTTCACCCTTTGAACCATCTGACGTTCCATATAATTCCACCTTAAATGGTGCAGGAGTTATATTATGGCAGCAGTGCATTTAATGTGGAATTCAAATAAGAAGTTGATGAATAGGAAGCTAACTTCAGTTAAATTGTTTCCAGCTTCTGCCATGTGGTGAATTTGTTTACAACCAAAGTATGTTAGGTCTGAAGTATCATTCACAAGGAAATACATCACGCATCTCAGTAATTCGGAAGACTATGCTGGACAGTGCTCACAGGAGACAAACTAACGAGCAGCATACTGACAAAAGCAACCGCAAAGTGGCAAGATACAGTTCCACTCAATATAAGACATAATGTGACACAGCAGTATGAGTGTGAGGTTTACAACTACAGAGAAGTTGGAACCATTGACTACATACATCGCTGCTGTTGGAAGAAAACCTTGTATCTCCATTTTTGTCATTTTTCAGTTTTTGACATCATTTGAAAATGCCTGTTGCCCTTTACATTGTACGTAAATTTCATGATGAATGGACCAAAAGAAATGGCCCAAAATTACTTGGAAAAAAGTCTGGTTCCATTGACTTACATTAAAAATAAAGTATGTTCTTCCTTTTCCTGTAAAGCGGTAATTTTGGAGATACAAGGCTTTCTTCCAACAACATTACTGACATTGTGATATATATGGTGTACACTAATTGCTTGAAACAGGCAGTTGCGTTTGCACGCAATGGACAGTGGTGATGATGGAAAATTTTCTTTATCGTCAAATTTGAGGAAATAAGACAATTACAATGAATCAAGATGGATTATTTGAATCAGTTGACACCCTCATTTGTTAATTAATATGACTTAGTATTGAGCTGCACTATCGTTCCAATCTATGCTATCGATTGTATTTGATGAGTAGAACCAGTAACATCATTTCACTGGGTTGTCTGTTACATTCACATGTTACTGACTTCACAAAATTGGAGGAGGGCCACAGGGCTCAAGGCACCATTTGGGACTGTCCACAAATCCAGCTCTGTTGGTCAATCTTTACTACAGCTGTGTAAATTCTTGGCCTTAAAAGAAATAGCTTAGTAAAACTTTTCAGTTTTCCCCGTACGTTAAAGATTGAACCGTGCAGATGGAGTGCCTAAATCATTACACACTCAAACAACAGTGGACAAACCTGAGGCTTCAGAGTGGCTGCTACTTCTGTTTTAGCTGTGCAACATAGTTTGCGTTATGCCAATGAAATACTGAGAAACAAAGTGCATGGCTCACTTTTTGCAAACCAATCAGAAGCCAGGACATACCTGGTAAATAATACCAAGAGGAAAGTCTCGGGTTGTAACCAAAACAAAAACGTAGCCATACTAGAGTCTTTGGTCAAAGAGCTCCTTAATCACAACTGAGGTACAAAATATACGACTCACACAAATGAAAGGACATTATGACAGACCCAGTAAACAAAACCAAGAGAGAAAAGTCTCCGAGTGTAAATGATTCTAGACGAAAGACTCAGCCAGAGTATTTTTAGGCTAAATATTCCTTTATCACTGCTAAGAAACGAAGCGTATTACTCACTTTTTCTAATCAATCACAAGACAGTAGGAGGTAGCCAGTAAACAGTACCAACACAGGAGAGCCATGGAGTGTAACCAAAACAAAAACAGTGGCTGGAATGACCACAAGTTCGAAACGTGCGTATGAGAACCAGTTTTTATGGGAGGTGCAATTCTGCCCAGCTCACAGACTCGCAGCCAGCAAAGCGACAACTGCCTGCAGCTGTCAGCGCTTCTTATAACAGCTGTGTCTGAGTGACCCATTCTAATGCATATGAGCGGGAGGTGGGATTGAACCCCTCAGCACAGGGGGATGACACAAAGGCTGCGTGAGCAGCTTTGAGAAATACAACTGCTTCTGTAACTGTCTCACTTTTAACTTCAGCACCAGAGAGGAATTTCACCGAATGCAGCCAAACAAAAACACACACACTTGAAAAAGATGGTTCTTCAAGGCTTCTTTAATAACGGGAATGGTTCTATGTAGAACCATCAGCTCTACATAGAATGCTTAAATGGGTATTTGCATAGTGATGTGGAATGTGTTGTAGATGGTTCTATACAGAACCTTTTTGAAAATAGTTCCATATAGCACCAAGAAAGGTCTATAGTTACAAGCTTGACATCATAACAAGAGAAAAAATCTTTTTGTGGTTCTTTAAGGCTTCTATTCAAAGGAAATATCTTTATCTAGACCCAGGAGTTCTATATAGAAGCATGCTTAAATGGTTCTTTGCATGGTGAGATGATTCTTCAGACTGATGGGGAATGTGCTGAAGATGGTTCCATTCAGAACCTTTTTGAAAAAAAGTTCTATATAGCACCAAAAAGGTAGTTCTATTTTTACAAGCTTGACATCATAACAATATAAAAAAAAAAAACGGTTCTACAAGGCTTACCATGGTTCTACAATGGTTTTATCTAGAACCATGAGTTCTATTTAGAAGCATCTCACGCATAAATGGTTCTTGGTGAGATGGTTCTTTAGACTGATGGGAATTGTATGTTCTATACAGAACCTTTTTGAAAATGGTTCTATATAGCACCAAAAAGGTAGTTCTATTTTTATAAGCTTGGCATCATGATAATAAAAAAAATCTTTTGGTGCCATAAAGAAGCGTTTTCAGAAAGTTTACACACAGAACCATACACAATACGCTGTCCACCAATCTGAAGAACCATTATGCCATGGAAAGAACCATTTAAACATGAAAATTGTGGCTCTAAATAGAACTACTGCCTTTCCCGAAGAACCTTTGACGAACCTTCTTTTTTAAGCGTGTAGCTATATTAGCCACATTAGCCAGGATTAGCATTTTTGGGCAAAGTATTTTTAATCAATCCTGAGGAACAAAATGTATGACTCACACTTCACTGACCAACCACAAGACAGTAGGAGATACTCAGTAATATATAATACCAAACAATTCTAGTACCACAAAACAAAAACAGGACCATTTTTATCAAAGTATTCCTGAATCACTGCTTTAGTTTGAGAAACTGCATCTAAAACAGACTAAAGCCAAGGGAGAAAGAGACTGAGAGGCCAGAAAGAAAGAAAACAAATGCTTAATGCAATCTTTCATCCACAGCATAAGCCCACCTGGTGGACACGGCCCACACGTGCGGCTTATTGCCTCACACGTTTCATAACACAGAAATATAAGATCTGAGTGACCAGTTCTTTATAGCCCTGTCTGACCACCAACACCACAGCTGCCAGAGCCGCTTGATAAACCAGTTGGGAGTAAATTGACCATCCACTATGAGAGGTGAGCCAAAGCTATATGAGTGTTTTAAAGTGTGTCTGTTATATGACACTTCGTGTAAAAGGGTGGGGTTCGACACAAATATGGCTTCTATCTAACCTCTTCCTTTCGTGCTTCCCTTCTGTGCATCTGCTGGGATCCAGTAAGAGAGCGCTGACCTTTGTTTCAGGAAACTGGATGGCAGTTGAAACTCACAGCCATTGTTTTGTCTCTCACCACTCACTTCCTTCATTATGAGCTTCTTCCTTTGTCTTACAGTTCAAATCCTGAATGACTATTGTTATGCAGGCCTGTTCAGATGGACTCTGGAAAAAGAGCTCAGGCTTTTCAGATTCAGGGTCTCTGTCAGGGGTTCGTGGTTTTTGGTGGATTTGTTTAAGCCGGGTGGGGACCTCTTCTCAAAGCCACAAAGAGCAAATGTATTAAAACTGTCAATTCACTTTAAATTCAACCAACACTGCTGCAAAAAAATGTACACTGGGTTTAACTAATGCAGCTGACCTGCAGCAAATCTGCATTAGTATTCACATGGCTGTATGAAATATTCCCATATTTCTGAATTATCAGTCATTTGTCTTTGTCCTCTTCAACTCATTAAACGTTGGCGCCGGAGTAGCTGCATGTCCACAGAGATGGAGTAAAATGGCTCAGCATATCTGTGTGCTGCTCTGTTGTCTATCACTGTATAAAAGAAGTAAGATGCTGCCTTTATTGTTGGATACACTATGAGAGTTAACAAGTGTGTTCATTCAGAACAAAACTCTGATCACTATTAGTGATCTGTTTCATTGAGTCTACTATTCTGAGCAAGCAAACAGAAGTAAAATATGCTTCACTCTATAATATGGTGGAATATCACATGATACAGAGTCTGAAATGTGACATATATTCCTACACACCTGTTTGCTTCCTCAAAGTGGTAGTTTCTGACGCAAACAAAATAATTGGGTTTGTTAGATCTCATTTTTTGCACATGAAATGTGTCACTCCTGGAAAACTCCTGGTCGGCTGCCAGGTCAAGCAGACTAATTGTATTACAGATCCTTACGGCTGTGGGATTACTGTGCAGTCAGGTTGGTGTGTGCTTAAGGTCAAGCCAATGGAGTACTCTTGCACAGTGGTATTGTTTTGCACACTATTGAATTTGATCCACTTTAAACTCTAAGACTGTATAATATACACTGACCGGCCACTTCTATCTACAGTCTGTGAAATGAGTTATGTGTGTAGATACAAGGTGTACTTCATGAAGTGGTCAGTGTAAGTGTCCAATGATCTTAGAGCACAATATAGAGCAATGTCCACAAAATCATAGCAAACTGCTGCAATTATCCCACAGACTAAGCCATACAAAGTTATGATGTAATAGGCTAACCAAGCCTAATCATGTAGTGTTGAGTCAGCATGTATTGCCATAGTATGGAACCACCACAATCTATTAAAACTAGTATGGTGGTTCCGTACTATGGCAATACATCCTGAGACAACACTACATGATTAGGCCTGGGTATCATCATTGCAACGAGGGTAGAATCAAGGTCATTTAATGTAATCTAATTATCAAATCCTTGCGGTCGAAGACACCAGCTGCCCTTTGCATTGTGTGAACATTCATGACCAAAATAAATGCTCTAAAGTTACTTGGAATACATAAACTACATTAACATCGATTAAACATAGAGAATGTGTTTTTCCTTCTCCTGGAAAGTTAACATTTTGGAGATTCGAGGTTATATGCTATAGCTATAGCTATATTTTTTCATTCATAACGTATCTGTATGTTGACATTATTTGCAAGATTAACCTTTTTATTTTGCTGTTTACAGACATAAAGTAACCCAGCTGTTGGTCTGAGATCACCCTTTTTCAATTTGTGTAGGTGGCTACTATTAGCCTATATTACTACTATTACTATACTACCGCTATTTTTAAAGAAATATCTGCCCCTTCTCTCTAAAATCTCAAACAACTGCAATCACTGTATAAAGCTGCTGGAAGTCAAACTTAACCCCTGATATTGAAGAAGAAGTGGGACAAAATTCTTAACTGGGCTCAGTTCTTAGTGTCTGTCAAGACTACTCAATACAGTCACTCAGTATTGGGGAACAAATACACCGCAGTCCACTTCATGTGGGTCCTAGGAGTGTAACAATAAAGAAGTTCAATTTAATATAATATAGCAGTGATACTGTACATTCAGCTATAAATGGCCTTGTGGTCATATATTACCCAGCTCTCTCCCAGCCCACTGTGCTCAGAACAAATGCCTAGTTCTGCTCTTTGATCTTGAGAGCAGACATTAAATGAGAGACCCTTATAGAAGGTTTAGGGATGTTTTAATTGTTTATTTAAAATGTATCGACAATGCCTCGGTATCCCCCCGGAAGAGCTGGAGGAGGTGGCGTGGGAGAGGGAGGCCTGGGCCTCTTTGCTTAGGCTGCTGCCCCCGCGACCTGGACTCGGGTAAGAGGCGGAGGATGGATGGATGGATAGATGGATGTATCGACATCGCTATACCCTCAGCGGATCCAGAAGCACTGGTACATTTTGTATAGGCGGATAAATTGTGCTGTATGTGCATCTCAGCAGTAAAGCTGACTGCCAGACATCCCGAGCTGTTGCTATGGACAACCACTATCCAACTTTCTAGAAGGAAAAATCACAACAGGCACTTCTTCTTTTAATCAGAGATGGAACGGATGATACGAGGTAAGTTTCTCACATGAAATAACCTCTGCCGATAGGTCATCACTCACTGACCTCCAAAGCCTGATTACACAACTTACTACGTAACATACTGCAAAATGTCAGTGTAGATCAAAACACTTTCACCTCACGTTTTCAGCTTTTATTTCATTGCTCCATTTGAGCACGGCAGCGGTCCTTCACACTGTGTGAACACCGAATGATGAACGGATCGGAGTGACTTCTAATAAAACCTGGAGCAAAGTGATGATGTCATGCAGACCTCCAAACTTCTGTAACTGGAAATTCTGCTTGGCCTAGAATCTCGACATAGCTTCTGGGTCACACACGCTAGTAAAGCCATCAGGTGAGGCAAAACCAATACGATGACTTGTGATAGCCATGACACCTCCGAGGTATAGCGAAACAGGTCAAATTGCACATCATCAGGCCTTACCTCCTGGCACACAGTCGGACACAGGCGCAGCAAACGGCAATGAAGTCCATTCTACGGTGTGAAATAAGGCTAGAAGTTCTCAGGGCGAGAAGCTAGTACATGTGCGTAATAGTAAAAGTGGGCAACATGGCACAACATCACAATGCTAAGACACACTTCATATGGAGATATTTAGCTGGAAATGAGTCAGCAGTGGAAGATTTAGGTGAAAAACTATGAGCACATTCATTTTGATTTTCACTCATCTTGACTGGTAAAAACAAACGAATGAACTAACATAATGGCATAAGGTGCTGTTCCTGTGCAGTTCATGCAGTTACAATAGACCATTCTACCAAATTAGGTCAAACTCTGGTACCACAGTAAAAAAAAAAAAAAAAAGAAAGGTATTCAGAGCTTAGATATTGTTTATTTATTTATTATGGATTATGTTATGATCATTTTAACCCAAGGCATTAATTTGGATAATTAATTGAGATAAGTAATAAGCTAAATATATACATAATCATCATTATAGGGTACCTCCTGTTGGGAGGTGGCTGTCCCAAAACTGCCACATAAGCTCTAAATTTCAACTTGTGAAAATTGTTTTTAAAATCTTTTTTATTTCTACTGTCGTGAAGTTTTTTTAGATTTATCATGAGTGTAATATTTAAATACAAAAATTGTCATCACTTAAATATTTTGTTATGTTGGTTAGTAGTGTTACGAATATTTTGCTATGAATGTTTTGTTAGTGACAAAATGGAACATTCAATCATGCGTTTTAATATAATAGACATAATTAAGGCAAAGACTCATTCAAAGTAAGCAGATCCAAGTCAGCTAAATGTCCAACATTTCTTTTTAAGTCAGATGCAAGTCAGCAGAATGATCCAATACACTGGATGTTATTTATAGGCACTATATGACTGACCTATCCATGCTCCGCCCCAACATGATTGGACAAGCTTACAGAACGCTGACAGATATGAGATTCAACCTAATGAATTCAGCTTGCTACCACGCTGGACAGTACTGTTATAGCTAATCAAAACTGCTGTAAAAGCAATAACTCAAATATATTACAAAAAACTTGCAAACAAAATAAATAAAAATATACAACATGCTCCAAATTTCCAAATACATCCTAATGGCTTTAGGTTGAATGGGACTTTGGCCAATACTCTGTAAAGCACGTCCAACCTAATATAGTTGCTATGACAAAACGAACAGCTGCTATGAAAAAAAGTATCTCAATTTTTGTTGTTTTTCAGTTTTTGACATAATTTGAAAGTAAATTTCATGATGAATGGACCAAAAAACCCATCTCAAAATGACTTAGAAAAATGTCTGTTTCCATCGACTCACATTAAAGTAGGTTTTACTGGAAAGTTCTCATTTTGGAGATACAAGGTTTTCTTTCGACAACAGCGATTTGTGGGTGGAGTTTGTGGGCAGTGGGCCTTTTTATGAAACACCCAATTGTTCAGTGTTCTAGAAGTAATGGCAATACCCACGATACAGCCAGAGAAGCACACTGTGGTGTAATATATCGTGATAAAACTAACGCATCACATTGTCTACCCCAGCAGGATACAACAGAGAGATATCCTGATGTCTGAAAGGTGACTGCTGTAGCACCTCCTTCTCTTCTTGTCCCACACAAAGAATGCAAATGAACTCTTCACCCTGAATGTTTCATTGGTCAAGGCCCCACCAAAGATAGGGTCACTCTGTCTATGTAAGCACACCAGTCAATCATCAAGGGGTGGCGGTGTGCCAAGTTACATGGAAAATCTGGTTAGGCAAGTGCCAGCTAACGGCTGCAAACCGAGAGATAGGCAAAGGAGAGAGAGAGAGAGAGAGAGAAAGGCAGAAATGTGACAGGCCTAGCAGGCCTGATGAAAACCAATCATCTAATGGGTATTTAAATCCCTGTCCAACGTACATGCTGTATCTAATAAACACAAGAGCAAACAGCATGGTGTTGACACTCTTCAGTGATGATCACAAACACACGAGTGTAATATGACAGTAAATGGTCTCGCAGTGTCGTATATACAGTTGTATGCAAAAGTGTGAGCGCCTCTACAGGCATTTCAATGCACAATGACTGTTTATTTGATGAATTGAACATATTTGGGAGAAAATATGTGCAGCATTTTAGAACTGAAGTTTCATTTTCTCTAATATATTTCCAACTCTGCATTAAACTTTGCAGAAAAATGTCATCCTGTAAAGCCTAAAATAGTCCTTTAACGTCAGAAGTGTCAGGTTGTCCCTCTAGAGGACGTGCCTTGTTTGCTCTTACTGGACTGTTCTAAGGTTCTCTCTATTACTCAATCAAAAACAAAAACCAGCGATTAAAACTTGCCTTCTTTATAAATTGACAAATTGACGAGTTGACAGTTTGCATGACGATAATGCATGTTTTAAATCCGCCTACTGAAGCCTCACAAAGCAGGATTTCTGGCTTATCCAGCTAACTTTGAGCCGAGTTTGCTCTAACTCTGAATGATCTGTTTAAAACTGAACTAACTTAAACTAAAATCGGCTCATAACTGAGGCAGAATTTAAAATATGGTGTGCAAGCGCAGCTGCACAAAGCCTGAAGTAATCATTTAAAGTCAGAGGCGTCAGGTTGGACTTTGTTTTTCACCACATTACACATTCACATAGTAACGTCACGCGCAGAGTCAAAAAGAAGATCTGGCTCGATGTTTCGATCTCTAACGCAAAATCAACACTAATGGCAATATTGGACAATTCACTCCGCATTAATTCACACCGAGAGGTCTCCAAATCCTGAAATCCTCGTTTTTCAGCAAATAATACGACATGTATGAAGAACAGAAAGTAATTATTACTCCAGCAGGAACTCAAATGGTGGCGCTTGAAATAGCAGCACTTTTTACCATCATAAATGCCTTACATTCCACATATTTATAAAGAATGATTTTTCCATCTTCAAAAGACAAGCCTCCTCAAGTTCACAGGACTGGGTATTTCTCATAAATAACATCTTTTCATAGTCACATACATAACGATTACTCACAGCCTGAGTATTCAAACTTCACTTAAAACAGATTGCCATTATAAAACGAATTAACCATGAAGCTAAAACACATCCATTTATTTTGCATGATCTGTTATTGTCCGGTTCAGTCCAATATTGCTATTTGGACCTTTTTTCCCACCCTGAGGAAAATGAGTGGACCTTTTTTTTTTAAAACACTGATTACAAGACTAATCATCCAAATAATCAACAGTTTACTTGATTACTAATATAATCAATAGTGATGGCCCTAGTGTGTTGTATGTGTGTAACCACAGATGTGTGGTAATGTGTATTATTGATTGTGGTAGCAGTGAAACAAAAGAACGGTCAGTCACTGGCACTGTTTCCATGAAATCTTCCCACATCTGTCTCAGACACTATACAAGGACTCAGTGAGGTACACACACTATAATAAAGCAGTACCATACACTGCAGCCTACATTAGAGCTCAGTTTCACTATAAAAAGGCATGGCATGGTGAAGAAGAGGGTGAGCAAAACAAACCAACTGACCAAGTTTAGATGAAGCCATGAAGTCATTAGTGTTTACAGTGGATTTTCATTTGTGGCCTGAGAGAGCAAAAAGAGAACCAGTAGAATAGACAGTATTTAAATAAGCACTGTAGGACAAATTCATTATGAGCCATTATCTCTGTACTATCTGTTCTCACTAGTGAGCCAACATGACAAACTACGCAAAACATGTATAAAATTAAAATTTATAATATAATAGCCATTCAACTCCAATCCGATCCTGTTACAAATCTAGCCTCAAGTAGCAAAGTATCGGCCGATGCTCAAAGTTTTAA
Source organism: Pygocentrus nattereri (assembly GCF_015220715.1). Lineage (NCBI taxonomy): Eukaryota > Metazoa > Chordata > Actinopteri > Characiformes > Serrasalmidae > Pygocentrus > Pygocentrus nattereri. The sequence goes on from NC_051239.1 coordinate 18,114,529, forward strand.
TATCGGCATCAATATCGGTACTGGAAAAGTAATATTGTGCAACCTCTGTCAGAATGAATCAGGAATTATACAACAGTTGGCACAATCGGATTGGTTGAAAAGCGATCTACGTTCAATTATGCAATGTTACACAATAATTGGATCATTCCACTGCACACCGGTTGCTAAGTAACAACTGCTTTGCAGCCAATCAAAGCATGTTTCCACTGTGAAGGCAGAACAACTAAACAAGCAAGAAATGAACAGAAGATGGGCAATGTGTTATAGACTGGTTGGAACAAGATGATGTTCATACTGACAGGGCAAGCACTGAAGTACTGAAGAAGCCACTAACTATCCATGACCGTGTAGAACAGTTGGATATATATTGCATATTTGTTGCGTATTTGACTTTCTCTTCTCAGTTTAACATGAAATGAATGTCCAAAAATGATCAATGACATTTTCTCGCTCCAGAGAAGACAGTAGCCTTATATTTAAAAAATGCCCACCATTAAATCTCCTTAACTTAACGTTTCGGACATGCAGACCACAGACGCTCTAGTCTAACAATGTGTAACGCAGACTGTTATTTCCCATGAAATCAAAAGGTGCAGTACACAAAGTGGCTGCCCTTTGCTGGGATTTGTAGTAGGCTCAAAGAAAACAAGTACAAGTGATTTGATGTGATTCTGCCTTATTTTGGCTAAACACGGAAAATGTATGCACTAAAATCAAGAAATAGAAGTCAAACATTCAGTGAATGTCCAACTTTACCTCACCGACTAAAATGTACAAGGATGCTACTTTATTTGGCAGAGGGAGTTGCCAATACACACACACACACACACACACACATACACACATTTTCTAAGCCACTTCTCCCTCAGGGTCGTGGGGGGGTGCTGCAGCCTATCCCAGCGGTCATTGGGCGGAAGGCAGGATTCACCCTGGACAGGTCGCCAGTCCATCGCAGGGCAGACAGATAGACACACAATCACTCACACACTCACACCTAGGGGCAATGTAGCATGTCCAATTGGCCTGACTGCATGTCTTTGGACTGTGGGAGGAACCCAGAGGAAACCCACGCAGACACAGGGAGAACATGCAAATTCCACACAGAGAGGACCCCGGTCACCCAGTTGCCAATATTACAGCAAATTTAATATAATATTCAGGACTTTTCTCCCTTATTGTGCTGAGGTGTTGTATAAAAACAGTAGAACTCTTGAGGTTGAGCGTTATCACAAATTACATCTCAACTGTGATCCTCTATGGTACTTTTCTTTGCCCTGTGCCTGCGACCGAATCACAGCTGAGAGGTTATTTGTGGACAACACATGACCTCCAGGCTTCTACAGCTTAAAACCAATGCTCACTTGAGGTGCAACAACGTGTTGTGATGTCATAGTGTAAAATTGTGACATTGCTCATTTTGGAGACGCATAACAATGCAACAATGCAACAATGGACATTCTATCAATTATGTCATCTACTGAACATTTACTGCAACTGTACTGCTGGAACACCAAAGTCTGCAATCAATCAGCACCAGTCCATAAACCAGACCATCATGTTTATTAGTAAACTCTGCAACAACAAGGAAACAGTCGTCACGTTTCAATAGCACAGTCATCAACCTAGGGGGGGGGGTGTACTGTTAGACCCCTAATGCTTAAAATATCAACTTAGTCATAATGAATCACATACATTTGCCGTGCCTGAGAGTCAATGGAAATTATTATTAGCAGTCGTTATTAATATTATTATAATATTAGTCAGCTGCTTTTTTATCACAAAAGTAATAAACCATTAATAAACAACTACTTGATTTTCCTAAAAGTGCTAATGAAATAAGTATGGCGTATTCATGAAAGGAGGCAAGCAAACTAAATGACAAAACTGTGAAAATTCCAGAAAGTAAATTCAAACGAGCATAAATATTATCTATAAAATATACAGATTTTTAAACAGCAAATGGATAAGGGCGACAAACGTCATTAACTGCTACCTATGGAAATGTCTCTGGTGTCCGATCTATAATCTCCATTACTATTAGACGTGTGCCGGCTCATCTGATGACTGCTCCTGAACTTTACTTCACAGCAGGGAACGAAAAAGAGCTGATGGCTTTTAAAAAGGCAGTTTGGAGTTTGTCCTCATAATCGTATAATTGCTGTAAGTCATGTTGCAAAACTGAAGTCATGGCTTGCTGGAAAACACACAGATACACAGATACACACACACACACACACACACACACACACACACACACACACTATAAATAGCAAAATGTGACAAGAGTTCAGGGAACCCTGGTGTGACCTACATTCTCACCTCCACAACAGTGCATTCTGGGAAATGGAGTCTTTCACCCAACAACAGCGGCTGAAGGCAACTTTCAAAACCCGAACACAGCCGGAGGATCTGAAGTCCAGGCCTGACGAGAAGCTTTCAAAGCCCTTCAGCTCTAAAGTTAATACTGAACATGTAATTCTGCAAATAAAGCACTGATCGGAGGTGACGCCGCGTATCATCTCCGCTCTTATCTGATGATTAAATGTAACGTTCCTTTTGAAGAAAATCATGCAGGCTCTTTCATCAACCTCCAGATTAATCTCAGTGACAAGGAGCTATTCACTGACAGCAGGAAATCAAAGCAATCTCACATCATCTGCTCTACAAATCAGGACACCGTTGGCGGCGGTTAGGGCTCAACTGATATGATCCCGATTTTTACATTAAAATATCTGATAACCGATAATGGCTGAGGTAGGTTTATATGGACAGAGATAAAAGCTTCAGTTGAATGCTGCTTTGCTGCTGCTGTCCGTTTTACTTCGGCACAGGCATCTTTGTGGGGTCTCGTGTAGCTCTGTATTCAAAAGAATTATTGATTGGAGCACTTACTTCTGCGTCTCCTAACTAGTGCAACAGAGATTAATCACTAACAACTGCACTGTATAAAGCCTGTTTGTCTGAACTGAGAAATAAAGCTGGGGCTTGAGAACTCTAATACAATGAACAGTAAAAACAATAAAGGTATTTCCAGTATCCTGTGGCCTCCTGACTCTCTCCTTTTGGCAAGATTTATGACACTACTGAGCTGCAGGACAACACTGTATATTAAATACCGCTTATTACTGTAAGTGTACAGCAGAACTTCAATGATTCATTTAAAGTATTTATTTTACTGCAAAGTGCTGGTTCATACTGTAAAATAATGGGTGCTTATAATGATGTATTGGTTTACAGAAACATAATAAATAGTAAAAAAAATAGCAAATAATTGTAAATGACATATTATACAGTAAAACAACATATTTAACTGTGAATAACTGTGAATAAACAGTACTTAACTGACACCTTTTCTGCAGGAAATCTCATGGTCAATTTTTACTTCAGTAATCTTTTGTTCCAGCTGACTGTGAAGTCAGTATTCAGTTCCTATTTTCCTGTTAATATGACAGTCATTTACTGTAAATTCACAATTTTTACAGAGTGGCGTAATATAAATCTTCAGAACTCAGTTTTAGAGATGGGTGGTGTATATAAAATCAGTACCAGCACTTAATATTGATAAATTTGCAGAACAATAATATAAGCTGATGTTATTGGCCAACTGATATATCGGTCCGGCCATAGTGACAACGCAGAGCTTACAGAGTAGCAGTGAACATAGTGAGTTAATGAGCTCCGAAACTTTCCCCACATACCAGCCAGACGAGTGACATCTTACTGCGAGGCTCCTCGGCGGACGTGTTTAATAAGAGAAGGCACATTAAAATACTTCACAAAAGAACCCGATTTCCAAGCCAGCTCAGAGACACCTTTGTGACGGATTTATGCCTTTATTTGTTTTTCCATCTTATCTCCAGCAACCATGTTTCAATCAAGAGAGAGAGAGCGATAGAGCAAGAGAGAGGCGTGCTTGTTTTTCCCTCCCAGATGAAACCGGCTAAATATTTGATTAGTATGACCCACAGTGTGTGTGTGTGTGTGTGTGTGTGTGTGTGTGTGTGTGTGTGTGTGTGTGTGTGTGTGTGTGTGTGTGTGCGTGTGTGTGTGTTCTGGAAGTGCGCCGTGTCTCTGCGCTCAGAACTGCAGGCAGCAAAGACCGATGAACTACCCATGAATCATTGCTTCTTTTATGCAAATTCTGTCTCCTCCGAGAGTTGTGGTTGGATGCCTCTCTACGAAGGAAAAAACACATAAGAAATGCTCACACTGAGGACAACGCACAATCGGCCCTGCTATCTGTGCCCATAAAGGTGTTATAGCGCCACAGACCTACGACAGCACGATGACATTGTGTTGATTTTCTAAATCAAAATAACACGTCCTCTTCAAAAGAACCCCCTTATAATAAACTCAAGACATTTCATACGACTATGATGCAGACAGTACTTTTTAAGGTGCAAATCCATACCTTATATGGCACTGACACTTTCGCAGGTACTAAGAATAACATTTATGTCACCTGAGTTTCCTCGAGGAAAGTGACCCCAGCCCCTATCTGACCAGCCGAGTGACAAAGATGCAGAAAGTAGAGATTTCAGGCTACCAGCCTCACGACACTGCTACATACATTTATAGTGCAGTGATGCATCTTTTTGTGTATGGATCAGTTTTCACGCCTTATCTTGACCTACAGGGTGATTCATATTTAGAAATATATATATATATATATATATATATATATATATATATATATATATATATATATATATTTTTTTTTTTTTTTTTTTTTTTTTTTTATTGAATCACATCTCCTAATATAGATTCAGATTCCTTTATTGATCCCAGGGGGAAATTGCAGTTGTTACAGTTGCAGCCATTTATGTAAAAATAAACACTTTACTAATAATTTAAGACAATATAGAGAATTTACAGTACGTACACCAGATTTAAGTACTTAAGAATATAGTAAGGTGGCGGTGATTGTGATAGTAATGTGAAACATCAGGTATAAAGCAGTTACCATTATTTAAATGATTTAAATTAAGTTAGTGTCCCTCTGAGTTATTGAATTGTTATAGTCTAACAATGTTAAAAGAGTGACATGCTTCCTCAGAACAGGACGGCCAAAATCTTCAGATGTGTAAAATAAAAGTATGCAAAAGTGAAAAGACCTTGTAATGTAAAGTCTGCAGACTGTACAGTTTTCACTCCGAGTGAAATAACAGTAGTAAATGATGGTAAATGGTATCATGGCTAGTTCTAATGAATGAGTTACTAATGCAGGCTGACACCAAACATTCTGAAAAGTTCAATTATGTAGGAACAGTAGGTTAGTTGGTCTCTTGCTACTGTTTCGGCACATTTCTGAACAAACTGATGACCAAACACGTTTTACTTCTACAGCTGATGACATCATCAACATTAAGACTCGGCCCAGGCCTGCTGATGCGCTGTAATAGGATCTAAGAATGGACCACTTCTTCGTTCCGTGTGACACCTCCGTCCTAGACCAGGACGGACGGGTATTTATGACGAAGGTGACTAATTCAACTTGATCAACTTTCAAATCTCACAAGCGGTCATAATAATATATTAGCACAGGTGCCAAAGTAAAAGTCTCAGGCTATTTTTAAACATGAAACTCTGTGTTTTGGCTTTACTGTCTACGTCCTACTGGAACAGTCCGCTCACATTTGTGCATTCGGTGTATTTTGAAAGTAATTCTGTATTAAATCAAATTGTGGTGAAATTTAAGATTTCATGATGCACTGAACTGTTTCCTAATGAATCGTACCTGAATCGAATCCTTTGGTCTGAAATTTACACCTCTAGGCTCCAACCACTTGACTTCAGCCATTCTCTGAGAGCTTCTCTTCGCTGTATGAATATTGTGGTCCAGATCATTTGGAAGCTACTCAGCTTCTTATTTTTTCATCAGGTCACGGATTTCAGATTGTGCTCGCGGACAGGTTGGTGATTGAGCAAGTGAGTGAGTGAGTGAGTAAGAGAAAGAGAGGGAGAGAGCAGTGGCACCGTGTCTCCTGCATGCTAAAAGCTCTCAGAGGAATACACAAATATTGACGAGCTGAGCCAGAAGCAGCAGCTCACCCTTTGAGGCCTGCCTTCTGAAAACAGGGTGTGTAGCGCACTCCACCCCAACATGTCAGAAGAAGATGCTTGGCTAGATAGCAGCAGTATCCCTGCTAAGCGTACCGTTATCTTTTTCAGGAATAACTGGGAATTCCACTACATGTTTGTTTCATTTAGTATTGTCACTATTATAATAAAGCCTTGTGTTCCTTTTACTTCGCCAGTGCATTGTTGTGAAATTGAAGAGCCTTGCAAAATAAACCTGGAAAATGGAGAAAAAGAAGTGCTCTCTTTTTTTACAGGTATAATCATTTTGAACCATTTCTAAGAGACACGGCATGTCAGTATCTAGAGTATTAGTCTGGGGATGATATCAACAGAAAAAGCTGGATCGAATATCAGAGGGGAAAATGGACCTGATTGATTCAGTCCTGGAACAAATCTGTCCTGAAACTGTGCTTGTTCACTTTGTGTGATGTGATGTTTATACTGAGAGATAGTAATGTGTTTAGGTAGTATGAGCATGACCTGACCTTCATCTTAAGAGAAGCCAAATAAAAACAGCTCATTTTAAAGCTTAGTAGTTCCAAAGAAATATTAGATAAGCATTTGCTGAGAAGGTCTCATCATTGTCAGTATCGGATAATTAAAAAGAGGTATCGTGCCACCTCTAGTGTCCTTTGGGCCATCTGTCATGAAATGTATGATGAAGTGATGCAGTGAAATGTAAATTCTTTGCTGAAACCGAAACTGAAATTCACAACACGCTTGGCTGAAAACAGAAAAGAAGCTGACAATGAATTTCTTCACCCATAGCTACAGATGGTGTGGGTGAGCTTGCAGTAACTTTCCTGGGTTTTGTATTCCCTCTTGATGTTTGCCATGAACAGAGAATTTAGACTGCTTGTCTAAAATCTCTCATAGAAACTGGGAAAAAGCTCCATGAGGCCAAAATGTTTCACTGATTTGTTTCCTCTCAAGCTGGTTGAATGTGCTAAGTGCTGCTTTCTCATTTTTATTGCCACTAATATAAGATTTTGACACTTCACTGCAGGCAGATATATGCTTGTTCTTTTTTCCATTTGTTTCTCTTTTTTTAGCCAAAAACCAAATTTTACTATTACTTACCATTAATTCACCATTTCTTAGTTTTTGCTGTTTTGCATGGCAGCAATGACTTGAAGTGTCATTTAAACCAGGACTAAATGTGTCAGGAATAATAAACAATGTATTGATTGAGTGAATGTTAAAAAAATGAAGAATATTATGTGCTAGAGTGAGAAAAAAAACACTAGGCAGTACTCAGGTGTGTGCACACACACCAGTACACACACATGCGCACATACACTGCTGCAATTGGAAAGCATGACCATTAATCAGTTTTATGGCTGCAGAGCTTTGCTCCCCCACCTCTATTTCTCCCTGCTCTGCTTTTTTCTTTCAGTCCCTCAATCCCTCGCTCTCAAACACAAACACACACACACACACACACACACTGTCCAGTACACTACATATTGTCTTTCCAAGTCTAGTATATCAACCAAACCTTTGTTTTTTTTTTACCCATGTTTTACACAAACATAGTACATCCACTGAACACAGCACAGCAGTCTAGTCCACACTACAAAACTGCAGTAGCAGGAATTTATATGGATAAACCATGCAACACGTTCCAAAGAAGTTGGGACAGGGGCGTGTTTACCACTGTGTTACATCATCTTTCCTTTTAACACTCAATAAGCGTTTGGGAACTGGAGACACTGATTGTTGAAGCTTTGTAGGTGGAATTCTTTCCCATCCCTGCTTGATGTACAGCTTCAGTTGCTCAGCAGTCCGGGGGTCTCCGCTGTCGTATTTTGCGCTTCATAATGCGCCACACATTTTCAATGGGAGACAGGTCTGGACTGCAGGCAGGCCAGTCTAGTACCCGCACTCTTTTACTACGAAGCCACGCTGTTGTAACATGCAGAATGTGGCTTGGCATTGTCTTGCTGAAATAAGCAGGACGTCCCTGAAAAAGACGCTGCTTGGATGGCAGCAGATGTTGCTCCAAAACCTGTATGTACCTTTCAGCATTAATGGGGCCTTCACAGATGTGCAGGTTACCCCTGCCATGGGCACTAACACCCCCCACACCATCAGAGATGCTGGCTTTTGAACTTTGCACTGAAAACAATCCAGACAGTCCTTTTCCTCTTTGGCCCGGAGGACACGACATCCATGACTTCCAAAAACAGTGTGAAATGTGGACTCGTCAGACCACAGGACACTTTTCCACTCTGCGTCAGTCCATGTGGGAATATCCGTTACAGAATGATGTGGGTTTTTAATGCAGTGCCGCCTGAGGGTCAAAGGTCACGGGCATTCAGTGTTGGTTTTCTGCCTTGCTGCTTACCTGCAGAGATTTCTCCAGATTCTCTGAATCTTTTGATGATATTATGGACTGTAGAGGATGAAATCCCTAAATTCCTGCAGTTGCACGTTGAGAAACGTTGTTCTTAAACTGTTGGACTATTTGCTCACGCAGTTCTTCACAAAGTGGTGAACTTCGCCCGTCCTTGCTTGTGAACGACTGAGCCTTTCAGGGATGCTCCCTTTATACCCAATCATGACACTGACCTGTTTCCAATTAACCTGTTCACCTGTGGAATGTTCCAAACAGGTGTTTTTTGAGCATTCCTCAACTTTCCCAGTCTTTTGTTGCCTCTGTCCCAACTTCTTTGGAACGTGTTGCAGGCATCAAATTCAAAATGAGTGAATATTTGCAAAATACAATAAAGTTTATCCGTTTGAACATTAAATATCTTTTAAATATATTTTAGTGTATTCAATTGAATACAGGCCCTGTTTCAATTAGGAAAATATTTTTTTCATGATATGGCCCTCCTTCTTGTGTACTTGATTCAGTCAGCTCATCTCAAATATTTATTATTAGTATTATTTTGCTTTTCTTCATTCTCTTCCAACCAATCTTTTCAGTACTCTTTTGCCATGAATGCACCGTACACTGGGAGTTTCACATAGCTGCAGTGTTATATTGATGAAATGCATGAAAAGCATATCAGCTTACAAACCATATCCTGAGTTGGTTGTATTCTTTCATGCCTAACAGATAATAAGATAAACCACACAACACACTATTACTTAATCTGTCTCATAAATAGCTTACACTGACACCAACAAATGCACACTGGCTCTCTATAGAATCCCAGCTGACTGCAGCGATCCATCTTAACCCAATACACACACACACACACACACACACACACACACACACACACACACACACATACATACATTCACAGGCCACTTTATTAGGTACACCTTGTTAGTAAAAGGTTGGACCCCCTTTTGCCTTCAGAACTGTCTTAATTCTTCATGTCAGACTTTCAACAAGGAGTTGGAAACGTTCCTCAGAGATTCTGGTTGGTGATTTGAGTTCCTGTTGTCTTTCTATCATCTGGAACCAGTCTGCCCGTTCTCCTCTGACCTCTCACACCAACAAGGCATTTTCATCCACACAACTGACCGCTCACTGGATATTTCCTCTTTTTCGGACCGTTCTCTGTAAACCCTAGAGATGGTTGTGTGTGAAAATCCCAGTAGATCAGCAGTTTCTGAAATACTCAGACCAGCCCGTCTGGCACCAACAACCACGCCACGTTCAAAGCCCCTTAAATCCCCTTTCTTCCCCGTTCTGATGCTCGGTCTGCACTTCAGCAGGTTCAACCACCTCTACAGGCCTAAATGCAGTGAGTTGTGAGTGTGATTGGCTGATTAGCTATTTATGTCTACAAGCCTAATAAATGTTTATGTACCTAATAAAGTGGCTGGTGAGTATAGTGAATATATGTATATATATATATTGTTTTTACACGCTGTATTATATACGTATTACGTATTATATACATGAAAACTCAGAGCCCACCTTTCATGTAACAATCATACGGCCAATACGTGTATTAATAAATAAGATACACCACTTAACTAAAAGGAGAAAGTCAAAGGAAAATAAGTGGAAAATGAGTTTTCTTTTTAAGAGGAGTTTAAAAATTATTATAAAAGATATAGAGAAAATGGAACTCCTAAAAACTGTTCAAGACATGGTAGATCAACAAAGTGGTCACCATCGAACATTTTAGCACATCTAGTACAATATGAAGTAATTTGTAGAATATTGTACATTAAAAGAGGACATTCTGAATAAACTTACAAAGGCTAACCCATAAATCTCAACCCTAACAAAGGACATTTGTGTGCTAAAACTCATGAAAACAAATACATGCGTGTGGGTCAACTCAAACACAAGAGCAGACCAGTCACACCCACACCATCTTTCTAAAGAAGCCTAACCACTTAGAGGGTTCTACCTTACACACACATACGCACACGCATGCTGAGGGGAGATGGGGTGATATGTGAAACCCTGTCGTCTGCCTGCTGTCAGCGGCTCTCTAAAGCAGCAGCTCATTGTCTGACCAAATGCAGCCAAACATCTGTTGCTTCCAACCCCCTAGTGACTACTTAGGGGTGTGTGTGTGTGTGTGTGTGTGTGTGTATGTTGGTCAGGGAGGAGGGCTGTAAGACCAAACTTCTATGACTTACACACAGTAAAGACCTCCTGCGCTCGACACAGCCAGCAGCTCTCGTCATTCTTAATGTGGTATGATCAGAGAGAGGTGGGAAAACAGCCCTATCCAATCTGAATGAGTGTTACTAGACATTTACTAACACTGACCTCTCCATGCCCCGCCCATTCTTTAGTAGCAACTGTTGCTTTGTTGAAGGTAGCAGCTCATTTTTGTCTGAATACCTAAATAATTCATATCAAACAGCTATAATGCTTATTCAGAGCTGCTATTTAACGGTTTCCAGTAAAATGCTGGACTATATTGTTAGGCAGGTTAGAAATAACAATTTTGGCTAAAGGCAAACAAAATAACATACTAGACCATATGACATCAGTTTTATTCTGTATTTGTCCATACTATAACATTAACAACGCATTCTAAGCGTAGGTGTTTCGACAAAAACTACATTTGCATTGAGTCAAATGGGATGTTTGCCAGCATCTGTAATGCTTGTCCAACCTAGCAACAGTTGCTATGAAAGAACATCTTACAGAACACGTCAGCGGAGCGTGAACTGGTCAAGTGAGCGCCG
>NC_051239.1:18135724-18158224 GCF_015220715.1 Pygocentrus nattereri
CATGGTGTTGGTGGATGGAGCGAGACATGATGTCTCAGATGTGCTCAATCGGATTCAGGTCTGGGGAACGGGTGGGCCAGTCCATAGCTTCAATGCCTTCATCTTGCAGGAACTGCTGACACACTCCACCCACATGAGGTCTAGCATTGTCCTGCATTAGGAGGAACCCAGGGCCAACTGCACCAGCATATGATCTCACAAGGGGTCTGAGGATCTCATCTCGGTACCTAATGGCAGTCAGGCTACCTCTGGCGAGCACATGGAGGGCTGAGCGGCCCTCCAAAGAAATGCCACCCCACAATATTACTGACCCACTGCCAAACTTGTCATGCTGAAGGATGTGGCAGGCAGCAGATCGCTCTCCACAGCGTCTCCAGACTCTGTCACGTCTGTCACATGTGCTCAGTGTAAACCTGCTTTCATCTGTGAAGATCACAGGGTGCCAGTGGCCAATTTGCCAATCCTGGTGTTCTCTGGCAAATGCCAAGCGTCCTGCACGGTGTTGGGCTGTGAGCACAACCCCCATCTGTGGACGTCGGGCCCTCATACCATCCTCATGGAGTCGGTTTCTAACCGTTTGTGCAGACACATGCACGTTTGTGGCCTGCTGGAGGTCATTCTGCAGGGCTCTGGCTCCTCCTGTTCCTCCTATCACAAAGGCGGAGGTAGTGGTCCTGCTGCTGGGTGTTGCCCTCCTACGGCCTCCTACACGTCTCCTGGTGTACTGGCCTGTCTCCTGGTGGCGCCTCCAGCCTCTGGACACTATGCTGACAGACACAGCAAACCTTCTTGCCACAGCTCGCGTTGATGTGCCATCCTGGATGAGCTGCACTACCTGAGCCACTTGTGTGGGTTGTAGAGTCCGTCTCCTGCTACCATGAGTGTGAAAACACCACCAACATTCAAAAGTGACCAAAACATCAGCCAGAAAGCAGAAAGGTACTGAGAAGTGGTCTGTGGTCCCACCTGCAGGACCACTCCTTTATTGAGCATGTCTTGCTAATCACCAGTAATTTCCACCTGTTGTCTGTTCCATTTGCACAACAGCTGTGAAACTGATTGTCAGTCAGTGTTGCTTCCTAAGTGGACAGTTTGATTTCACAGAAGTTTGATTTAGTTTTGTTATATTGTGTTGTTTAAGTGTTCCCTTTATTTTTTTGAGCAGTGTATATTGTCTATCTCTACCACCGTCATATCTCCAGTTCATAGAATAGGTCAATGCATAGATCCAAAAAAATCTAAACTGAATATCACTTGAATATCACATGTGCTCTGGCTGCTGGGGTGATTCAGTGCCTCCCAAAGACTTTGTGTTCTCTTACTGACTGACTGATCACTTTTGTTGAAATGCACATGCACAGCTATGGATGACAAGTATCTGTGCTCCCGAGAAGAGATGTAATCTTAGGGTAGCTGATGTTGTGTCTCCTTCCTGTAAATATTACTGTAAAGGGAAGTGATAAGACATACCATGGCATTAATATGTGTCAATATTTGTAGTGATGGCATGTCAGCTCTCAGCCTCATCCAACATCACTACCTCAGTGATATCTTGGCATCTACAGGCATTTGTCCAACATTGCTACCAAAGCTTTGTATTAAGGTGCATGAGTGACTCACAAATCATGTTCATGAGGCCCACCATCAGAGTGTTCAGTTGTACACAAATCACAAGAAATCATGCTAGAACCATGCTGTGAGTAGTCCAGTGTTATGTGTAAATACTTTTCTGTGGTACCTTAATTTAAATCTGCGCTCTACAGTTTAAGGCTCTGTGGATACAGGGTTGAATCCCTGACCAGGCAGAGGAACAAGAAGGTCTGAGTTATGTTTGAAGTTCTAAAAAAGATACGTCAGTCTCAAACTTCCAGTTGTTGAAATGCCATTAATGATTCTACGTAGCCGATGGTGGTGCAGCAAAACCTGGACTGCCTGGTCTCGCTGTTAGCCGTCTGTATGTGGTTGTTCTTATTTCAGCTACATGTTTAAACACAGCAAGCAATAGTTTACGCCTTTCTGTTTCACTGTCCTATCCATATGAGGAGGTATGCAGACTAGACACTCACATATGCATTATTAATTGGCTAAGATCAAAGAATGAAGTGAGACAAACAGTTGTTGACCTTCATAAATCAGGCAGTGACTACAAGACATGCTAATGTTTCAGGTGACATGCTTCACATCTCCTGTTGTTTTTCTTTGTCTTAATGGTAGAGACTGAAATGCTCAGTTGTGGGGACAGATGTTTATGTGTGGGAACAAGGCCTCTTTCTCATTTAGTGATTCAGTTCATTCCACAAGTACAGGAAGTGGCTGAGGTCGGGGCCCTGTGCAGGTCAGTCAGAGCGGTCTTTATGGAGCTTGCTTTGTGCGCAGGAAACAGTCATAACAAATATGTTGACACAAAGTTTGAAGTATATATTTGTTGTTTCTATGCACGTGTCCCAGACTGTTATTTGTCCTTCATCAAACTTTAGTCTTGGCAGAGCGTATTCAGTGAAGACGCATTTTACTGGCTAGCGCCAAATCCATATTTGTCCATCAGACTGTCGGCTGGTTAGGCAATGATTCATCATACCAGAAAACAATTTGTACTGCTCCAGTTGCAGTGTGCTTTATGGCACTCCATCTGACGCTTAATATTGTGTGGCAAGTAGTATATCCAAGACACATTCAACAGCCCCCCATGTACAACCAGAACACCAGTTATAATGGCCTCACAATGAGGGAATATACATATTCTGCCCCACACAGTGACTGGATTCCAGTCTACATAACTGGAGATGCATGTCACTTCCCCGTATACATGCATGTGACTAAAACCTGATGCACAGCCATGGATGACAAGTATCTGTGCTCCCGAGAAGAGATGTAATCTTAGGGTAGCTGATGTTGTGTCTCCTTCCTGTAAATATTACTGTAAAGGGAAGTGATAAGACATACCATGGCATTAATATGTGTCAATATTTGTAGTGATGGCATGTCAGCTCTCAGCCTCATCCAACATCACTACCTCAGTGATATCTTGGCATCTACAGGCATTTGTCCAACATTGCTACCAAAGCTTTGTAGTGAGGTGCGTGAGTGATTCACAAATCATGTTCATGAGGCCCACCATCAGAGTGTTCAGTTGTACACAAATCACAAGAAACCATGCTAGAACCATGCTGTGAGTAGTCCAGTGTTATGTGTAAATACTTTTCTGTGGTACCTTAATTTAAATCTGCGCTCTACAGTTTAAGGCTCTGTGGATACAGGGTTGAATCCCTGACCAGGCAGAGGAACAAGAAGGTCTGAGTTATGTTTGAAGTTCTAATAAAGATCCATGTCTATCCTGATCAGGATACAGTCCAGATGCTAATTACATGAAGTGGCTTGGTGTAAGCAGGTCCATTTGATTGTGTGTGGGTGATCTATTAGCTTATCGTGTAAATCTATTCTATGAATCTCCCTGTGACCGCACCTGCTGACACTTCTCAACGCCAAACTAGTTCTCTTCCCTACTTTAATATAAACCCACTGCTGGTCGTTCTGGTCGTGAAAGGTTTTGGTGCATTAACTGTTTGTTTTGAGTATAGAAACAGTAGTAAGTGTAAAAAGTGTACATATACTATTTAACAACAGTTCAGTCTACTTTAAAATCTATAATAATATTTAAAGGGCAGGAGTTTCTGTAAAGGCCTGTTGGTTTCTATGTTAAGCGTCTCCTGTTCTCTTCTCAGTACAGATAAACGTGATGTAATGATTGTGTAGTAGACACTGGCAGTAAAGATTCTGCAGAACGGCTTTAAGGTCAGTAATTCTCAGTGTGAGGGGTGAACAGTACACAAGGCCTACAGTCACTCTGTTTCAGAATGGATCGTTTTATAACGCGATTAAAGAAACTTCGTGAGCATCACAAGAAGCAGGAGGAGAAGTATCAGCACATCCTCAACCAGCAGGAAAAGGAGCAGCAGAAGACTTTAGAGCTGCTGAACAAGGTAAGAGAATCTCAGGTAAACCTTCTAATGAACCTACTTGGGCTCCATGTCTGAAATAAGTAGCTGATATTTAGATGAGTCGCGTGACTCGGTTATACTGTTTAACTGTAGTGGATGAAGTTCAGTGTTAGAGCAGAGAGTCGCTCTTTAACTCGCTTTATTTATTTCACAATTTAAACACTTCAGTTCATTAAACCGCTCAGACGCCATACAGCACGTGCCGGTTCAGCGCGTGTCGGTTCAGCAGCTCGTGCTCGTGTATCTAACGGCTGTTCGGCTCGTGCGCGTTCACAGTTCAGCGGTTCGGTTCGGCTCGGCTCGGCACTGCAGTCGCACACGCGTGGTGTAAGTACAAACATCTGTACATGTATCTGACAGTGTAAGCAGCTTCTGCTGAGGAACCGGGTCTCTGTGGGGCGGATTTCGGGGGAAATGTGCGGTTTGAGTGGAATGAGGAGAAAGTTAGTTAGCTAGCAGTAGTGAGCTAGTTAGCTAGCGCTAGCTGCTATAGCGTTGACTGTCCGGCCGGAGCGTCTCTGGTACAGCAGCTCGTTTATATGTTGGTTTATATTCGGTGATTATTCAGCGCCGTGTGTGTCGGTGGTGGAGTTTAGTGGTAGATGTTGATCTCGTGTTGAGTTCAGTACAGAGCTGGTGTGTGTCGGTGGTGGAGTTTAGTGGTAGATGTTGATCTCGTGTTGAGTTCAGTACAGAGCTGGTGTGTGTCGGTGGTGGAGTTTAGTGGTAGATGTTGATCTCGTGTTGAGTTCAGTACAGAGCTGGTGTGTGTGGTTGGTGGAGTTTAGTGGTAGATGTTGATCTCGTGTTGAGTTCAGTACAGAGCTGGTGTGTGTCGGTGGTGGAGTTTAGTGGTAGATGTTGATCTCGTGTTGAGTTCAGTACAGAGCTGGTGTGTGTCGGTGGTGGAGTTTAGTGGTAGATGTTGATCTCGTGTTGAGTTCAGTACAGAGCTGGTGTGTGTCGGTGGTGGAGTTTAGTGGTAGATGTTGATCTCGTGTTGAGTTCAGTACAGAGCTGGTGTGTGTGGTTGGTGGAGTTTAGTGGTAGATGTTGATCTCGTGTTGAGTTCAGCACAGAGCTGGTGTGTGTGGTTGGTGGAGTTTAGTGGTAGATGTTGATCTCGTGTTGAGTTCAGTACAGAGCTGGTGTGTGTGGTTGGTGGAGTTTAGTGGTAGATGTTGATCTCGTGTTGAGTTCAGCACAGAGCTGGTGTGTGTGGTT
This sequence comes from Pygocentrus nattereri, assembly GCF_015220715.1. Lineage (NCBI taxonomy): Eukaryota > Metazoa > Chordata > Actinopteri > Characiformes > Serrasalmidae > Pygocentrus > Pygocentrus nattereri. The sequence goes on from NC_051239.1 coordinate 18,140,947, forward strand.
GGTGGAGTTAAGTGGTAGATGTTGATCTCGTGTTGAGTTCAGCACAGAGCTGGTGTTGAGTTCAGCACAGAGCTGGTGTGTGTGGTTGGTGGAGTTTAGTGGTAGATGTTGATCTCGTGTTGAGTTCAGTACAGAGCTGGTGTTGAGTTCAGTACAGAGCTGGTGTTGGTGTTGAGTTCAGTACAGAGCTGGTGTTGGTGTTGAGTTCAGTACAGAGCTGGTGTTGGTGTTGAGTTCAGTACAGAGCTGGTGTTGGTGTTGAGTTCAGTACAGAGCTGGTGTGTGTGGTTGGTGGAGTTTAGTGGTAGATGTTGATCTCGTGTTGAGTTCAGCACAGAGCTGGTGTGTGTGGTTGGTGGAGTTTAGTGGTAGATGTTGATCTCGTGTTGAGTTCAGCACAGAGCTGGTGTGTGTGGTTGGTGGAGTTTAGTGGTAGATGTTGATCTCGTGTTGAGTTCAGTACAGAGCTGGTGTGTGTGGTTGGTGGAGTTTAGTGGTAGATGTTGATCTCGTGTTGAGTTCAGTACAGAGCTGGTGTTGAGTTCAGCACAGAGCTGGTGTGTGTGGTTGGTGGAGTTTAGTGGTAGATGTTGATCTCGTGTTGAGTTCAGTACAGAGCCGGTGTGTGTGTGGTTGGTGGAGTTTAGTGGTAGATGTTGATCTCGTGTTGAGTTCAGCACAGAGCTGGTGTGTGTGGTTGGTGGAGTTTAGTGGTAGATGTTGATCTCGTGTTGAGTTCAGTACAGAGCTGGTGTTGAGTTCAGTACAGAGCTGGTGTTGAGTTCAGTACAGAGCTGGTGTTGAGTTCAGTACAGAGCTGGTGTTGGTGTTGAGTTCAGTACAGAACTGGTGTTGGTGTTGAGTTCAGTACAGAGCTGGTGTTGGTGTTGAGTTCAGTACAGAGCTGGTGTGTGTGGTTGGTGGAGTTTAGTGGTAGATGTTGATCTCGTGTTGAGTTCAGCACAGAGCTGGTGTGTGTGGTTGGTGGAGTTTAGTGGTAGATGTTGATCTCGTGTTGAGTTCAGCACAGAGCTGGTGTGTGTGGTTGGTGGAGTTTAGTGGTAGATGTTGATCTCGTGTTGAGTTCAGCACAGAGCTGGTGTGTGTGGTTGGTGGAGTTTAGTGGTAGATGTTGATCTCGTGTTGAGTTCAGTACAGAGCTGGTGTTGAGTTCAGCACAGAGCTGGTGTGTGTGGTTGGTGGAGTTTAGTGGTAGATGTTGATCTCGTGTTGAGTTCAGTACAGAGCCGGTGTGTGTGTGGTTGGTGGAGTTTAGTGGTAGATGTTGATCTCGTGTTGAGTTCAGCACAGAGCTGGTGTGTGTGGTTGGTGGAGTTTAGTGGTAGATGTTGATCTCGTGTTGAGTTCAGCACAGAGCTGGTGTGTGTGGTTGGTGGAGTTTAGTGGTAGATGTTGATCTCGTGTTGAGTTCAGTACAGAGCTGGTGTTGAGTTCAGCACAGAGCTGGTGTGTGTGGTTGGTGGAGTTTAGTGGTAGATGTTGATCTCATGTTGAGTTCAGTACAGAGCTGGTGTGTGTGGTTGGTGGAGTTTAGTGGTAGATGTTGATCTCGTGTTGAGTTCAGCACAGAGCTGGTGTGTGTGGTTGGTGGAGTTTAGTGGTAGATGTTATTCTCGTGTTGAGTTCAGTACAGAGCTGGTGTGTGTGGTTGGTGGAGTTTAGTGGTAGATGTTATTCTCGTGTTGAGTTCAGTACAGAGCTGGTGTGTGTGGTTGGTGGAGTTTAGTGGTAGATGTTGATCTCGTGTTGAGTTCAGTACAGAGCTGGTGTGTGTGGTTGGTGGAGTTTAGTGGTAGATGTTGATCTCGTGTTGAGTTCAGTACAGAGCTGGTGTGTGTGGTTGGTGGAGTTTAGTGGTAGATGTTATTCTCGTGTTGAGTTCAGTACAGAGCTGGTGTGTGTGGTTGGTGGAGTTTAGTGGTAGATGTTATTCTCGTGTTGAGTTCAGTACAGAGCCGGTGTGTGTCGGTGGTGGAGTTTAGTGGTAGATGTTATTCTCGTGTTGAGTTCAGTACAGAGCTGGTGTGTGTGGTTGGTGGAGTTTAGTGGTAGATGTTGATCTCGTGTTGAGTTCAGCACAGAGCTGGTGTGTGTGGTTGGTGGAGTTTAGTGGTAGATGTTGATCTCGTGTTGAGTTCAGTACAGAGCTGGTGTGTGTGGTTGGTGGAGTTTAGTGGTAGATGTTATTCTCGTGTTGAGTTCAGTACAGAGCTGGTGTGTGTGGTTGGTGGAGTTTAGTGGTAGATGTTGATCTCGTGTTGAGTTCAGTACAGAGCTGGTGCTTCGCTGCGGAGGGGTCAGTCCCACCGCCGCTGTACATACAGACCCGGTTACAAACTCGCTTTAAGATTAAACTACTCTTCAATTCCAGCACAGCTCAGATACAGAACAGCAGCTCCTCATACGAGTTATTCGCAGTAGGGGTGCAGGAAGTGATCTCTACTACAAGTTTAAAGGTCTAGATATTTTAAATGGTTGCCAGATATTGTAATAGTATGAAACGGTGAGACCAGTATTTTATATGCCCTGCTGAAAAATCCAGATCAGGACTAGTTTTACTGGTTGCTGGTTTCAGCTTGTAAAATCATACCCTTTGCTAATTAGCAAGCTGGTTAAGTAGCTTCTGACCAGCATAGTACAGTCCAGTGCTTTTCAAACATGGCCCTGTGGACCCACTGCCCTTCATATTTCAGAGCTCTTCCTGTTTAACACAGCCACTTTAACTCAGTGACGGCTGTTAATGAGCTGATTAGTTGGATCAGTTGTGATGGGAGCTGGGACACCAGGACCAGGACTGAAAAACACTGGTGTACATTTGATTTGGTCATACTGGTCAACCAGCTCGGTCTTGCATAATCAAGCACGGTCATACTGGTGGTCTGTCTCGGTCAGCTCGATCATGCAAGTAGACCAGATAAACCATTAAACTCATAAAAACACAGGATCTAAACTGCTTAACCAGCTCGAGCTGTTTCCTGCTGCGTTGGTCTCTCAGATAGAAGAGATTTCATGTTACACCCAACAAAATGTGAAGTGCAGTAGAAGTTGATTTCCTTTTGTGTAACAGCTGTAGTACAAGTATCTCTGAACAGCAAAGCTTTGTACTTAGAATAATTACAGTACTTTACTGATGAATTGCAAATGTGTCTTAGTAGATGGATGATGTGGTGATTTGTTTCTCTTTTCAGAGCATGGAGAACACAAAGCCTGTTGGCCGAGTGAGGCCAAACAAGAAGGTATGTAGCATAGCTTTCATCAAATGAATATTTTAAGGAATAATTTAGCATAAAATAAAACCTAGATGGCTGAGACATGTTTGAAGTCAGAATTTTGCTTCGTTATAGTTGATCTAGGCTGCGAGGCCTTTTTACTGTGTAAAAATCATCAAAACTTCTCCAAGTGCATCTATTTGTTAGTTAAGGCCATAAAAGTTAATAAAAATGAAATGAGTTGTCAAAAACGCTGCCCAGTAAGAGTGCTGATCTAGTATCTGCTTTAGTGACCATGATCGTAAATAGGGAAGAGTCTGATCTGAGATCAGTCCTCTGATTTACCAGTTAAGTTCAGAAGTTTTTTTTAGTTCAGTATCTACTGTATCCAGAGGCACAGCCACTAGTCTGTGGGATCATTGTTATAACTTATAATGAGTTGAGAAAAGGGTTGTAGATTGATTTTTATTGAATGCAGTTGGGGCTGTTTGGTGGACTAATGGGATGTAGTCCTCACAGCTGCAGTTCTAAACTCAAGAAGCAAATTTTAGACTCCAAATGTGTCTTTGGCAGATTTTTATGTTTAAGTTAATCCAGTTTAATTTGACTGTTTAATTATTCTTGTTTTTTAATGTTTCTGTGACAGGCTGAGCAGGAAGAGAGTGACGAGTCCATTAATTTGTCTGAAGAGGATCTGGTGTCATCACATTCGGAATATGAACCTGATGGCAGCGAGTCTGACTCTGAAAGTTGTCTCTCCCTTTCAACCCAGCTGTCTTCCAGCTCGGTCCTGTCCAAGGAAGTTGAAAACGGTACGTCCATGTCAACAAAACAAAAAAAATCAAAGATTACAGTAAAATGCAGCACAAAAACTGACAATGGCAAACGGATCTGGAACAAGAAACATTTTTGTCTGTACTGTAAAAAACCAAATAGTAAAATAGCTCGCCACTTGGAAAGAAAACATGGTGAAGAAACGGAGGTTGCCCAAGCTCTAAGTTTTCCTAAAGGCTCCAAGCGAAGAGCAGCTTTGCTTGAGGAAATTCGAAACAAAGGGGACTTTGAGCACAATATAGACGTTCTTGAGAATGGTGATGGGCAGCTGATCACCTGGCGACAACCCAAGGCCAACGCAAGTCCAAACAATTACCTGCCATGTCCCCAGTGTTGGGGATTTTTTGTTAAAACAGATCTGTGGAAGCACGAGATTTCCTGTAGGGTAAGGCAAGCAAAGAACTTAAAGAAGACAAAAAGGATTCAGTCACGTGCATCCCGCCTAGTTCCAGTGTCATCTTCAGTTTCTTCAGGCTGCAAGGATGTGTTACATAGTATGCATCAAGATGAGATCAGCATTTGTGTCAGAAATGACCCTCTCATTTGTAAATTTGGAGATGTTTTATTTGAAAAACACGGACATAACAAATTTCAGCATTCCTACATCGCTCAGAAAATGCGAGAGCTAGGGAGGTTTTTGATAGCCGCCAGAGAGATTGATAACCATGATAATGTATGTATGCTCCAAGATGTCCTTGTGCCAGGAAAATTCCAAACTGTTGTGGAAGCGACAAGAACAGTCAGTGGCTTTATGGCTTCACAGAACGAGTACAGAACACCTTCTCTAGCATGTAAAATTGGATATTCGCTCAAGAGAGCAGCGGAAATACTGGTAGGGGAGTGCCTAATAAGTGGAAACACTAGAACAGAGAGGGATGCAAAGAAGTTCATTGAGGTGATGGAGACACAGTGGAACACCTATGTGTCAGGACGTGCCCTTAACACTCTAAAAACAGCCAAGTGGAACAAAGATGAAATGATTCCCCTGACTGAAGATATCATGAAATTGCAGAAACATCTTAAAGCACTGGAAAAAGATGCAGTGCATGGACTCTCGGTTGCACCCAGTGTTTCAGACTGGAAGAAACTTTGTCAGAGCCTTCTCACACAGATAATCCTCTTCAATAGAAGGAGGGAAGGAGAAGCCTCAAAATTACTCCTGGCAACATACCAAACACGGAACAGAGCTCCAGCTCACCCAGAAGTGTACGAGAGCCTTTCCAAACTTGAAAAGTCACTTGTCAACAACTTCACGTGACTGGAGATACGAGGGAAGAGAGAGCGAAAAGTCCCATTGCTCCTCACACATGACATGGAGGCATCGATAGACATTCTGATAAGCAACCGAACTGCAGTAGGTATCTGCAGTGAAAACCCTTTTGTGTTTGCCCGAATTTCAGGAACCAGCCGTATGAGAGGGTCAGACTGCCTCCGCCAATTTTCATTGGAATGCCAGGCCAAACATCCAGAGTGTTTAAGATCCACCAGATTAAGGAAGCACATAGCTTCTTTGCCAACACTCTTTGCCAAATGATGAACTTGAAAAATTCAGAAATGGATCAGGTGGCAAAGTTCATGGGTCACGATATACGTGTCCACCGTGAATATTACAGACTCTCTGAAAACACCATTCAGCTTGCTAAAATTAGCAAACTGTTGATTGCCATAGAGAAAGGAAATCACACTTATCTGGGACGGTCTCTAGAGGAGCTGGAGCTGGATGGAGAAAAATCAGGTATGTTACCTACTGTCAGTAGTACAGTGATTCCCAAACGGATTGTCAGGACACGTTTATATCAGCGTATCGGCGTATATTTGATGGTTGTCTTGTACAGGGACTTTGTATGTGATGTGTTCAAACTGTAATATGAACTGAATTAAAGTAATTAGAAATATTTATTGTGCAAATTGGTAGGTTTTAGCTGAACAGTATAAATACATGTTAGCTAATAAGCTTTCTAACCCCTACCACACCATGACATCGGGCGCCACGTCATTGTGGTGTGACTGCAATGGGCAGTATATAGCAAACGGCCTCACAAGCCTGGACCTTATGAAGACGATTGCCCAATGTACTGGATGAACTGTATTTCCAATGTTTTGATTTATTTCAGATGGTGAATGTCCGCCAGGCGAAAAGAAGCAAACGACATCCTCGAGAGCTCCACCCCCTCAGGATCATTTGGAGACGGGTGTCGAGGGTTCTTGTGGAGAACAACAATCAGGTATGTCAGTGTATCAGAGTAGTGTTTTCCAGTGTGCGCAATGCATTTCTGTTAAATGTTGTATTCTGTCTGACTCAGATCTAGTAACTGATATGTTGTGTTTGGTTATTTGTGTTATTCCAGATGGTGAATGTCTGCCAGGCAAAAAGAAGGAAAAGAGGTCCTCAAAGGCTTCATCCCCGAAAGATAAGTTAGCAACATGTGAAGAGGATTCTTGTGGAGAAGAAAAATCAAGTATGTGAAAGTAGTACAGAGACACATTTTCAGTTTTCCAACAGTTCAGATCAGTGACATGCAGTTCAGTTCAAAATTAGCAGCTCTGCCTTCAGACTTTCTTCTTCCATATAGATATATAGATAGGAATATCCAGCTCCTGCTGATTTTTCAGGAAAACTTTTTTGCTGTGATTCTCCCGTTCTGCCATGTGTCAGATGTGTTCTATCGGACTCCTAGTAACTGTTATATTTTGTTTTATTCCAGACCGTGAATGTTCGCCAGTCAAAAAGAAGCAAAAGATGTCCTCTGGAGCGTCATCCCAAGAAGATCATTTGGAGACAAGTGACAAGGATACTTCTGCAGAACAACAATCAGGTATGTCATTGTAGCAGAGTCATGTTTTCAGCTTTCCAATGTGCAATTTGCAGTGTGCAGTATAGTTGTAATAGAATCAACACTGTGCAGTGCATTCAGAAAGTATTTACCGCGCTTCACTTTTTCCACATTCTGTTATGTTACAGTCTAATTCAAAATTCAAATTTTCCCTCAAAGTTCTACACACAATACTCCACAATGACAAAGTGAAAAAAGTTTGTTTGAATTTTTTGCAAATTTATTTAAAATAAAAAACAATAAAATCACATGTACATAAGTATCACAGCTGAACTCCTGAATGCCAAGCATCATGTCTGGAGGAAACCAGGCACTGCTCATCACCTGGCCAATACGATCCCTACGGTGAAGCATGGTGGTGGCAGTATCATGTAGGGTTGTTTTTTGGCAGCATAAACTGGGAGACTAGTCAGTGTCGAGGGAAAGATGAATGCAGAAATGTACAGAGACATCCTTGAAGAAAACCTGCTCCAGAGTGCTCTGGATCTCAGACTGGGGCGAAGATTCATCTTCCAACAGGATAACAACCCTAAACACACAGCCAAGATAACAAAGGAGTGGCTTCGGGACGACTCTGTGAATGTTCTGGATTGGCCCATCCAGAGCCCAGACTTGAACCTGATTTAACATCTCTGGAGAGATCTGAAAATGGCTGTGCACCGACGCTCCCCATCCAACCTGATGGAGCTTGAGAGGTTCTGCCTCTCAAGAATGGGAGAAACTGCTCAAACACAGGTTGTAGCATCATACTCAAAAAGACGTGAGGCTGTAATTGCTGCCAAAGGTGCTTCTACAAAGTATTGAGCAAAGGCTGTGATACTTATGTACATGGGATTTTAGTTTTTTGTTTTTTATTTTTAATAAATTTGCAATAAATTAAAACAAACTTTTTTCACTTTGTCATTATGGGGTACTACTGTATGTAGAATTTTGAGGGAATAAATGAATTTAATCCATTTTGGAATAAGACCATAAAATGTGAAAAAAACTGAAGCGCTGTGAATACCTGTCAGTACCTACCAAAGATTCTCCAAGGAAGGTGCACACTGCCACAATGCAGATGATTCCAGAATGGTTCTAGGAACACAACAATGAGTTCAAGCTCAATGTTTTGATCCAATCCAGTATCTGGGGAATATTTTGGACAAACAAGTTTGATCCATGGAGACCCCACCTAACAACTTGCAGGACTTGCTTAAAGGATCTGCTGCTAACGTTAGTCTTGGTGCCAGATACCATAAAACACTTAGAAGTCTTGTGGAGGCCATGCCTCAAATGCTCAAGCCTGTTGTTGTGGCTTTTATGAAGAATGTTGATGGGGTTTGTGGTGTGAGGGCACCACATAATTTAATGTGACTGCTGTCCAGTGTATTTGACCACCCAAACTCAAGATCAAAATGATTTTGTATAGACTTGCAGTACACAGTTTTTATTTTGTTTTCCAGAGAACGTTCGTTCCCCTGTCCAAAAGAAGAGGCCTTCCTCCAGGACTCAAAATGCAGACCTTGTTGAAGATGTAGAGACAAGAAAATCAGGTAAGTTACAACAATTAACCCCTTTGAGATTTCCTTTCCAAGTGTCTGGTTTATTAGAAGCACCTATATTGTAGCTTCATCATGTCCATCTACAGTTGTGTGGAACAGGCAACTTTGGCTTTTTTTATAAAGGCCTTGGGCAGATTCTCAAAAGTAGTCTCATCATTAGCATCTGGTCAAGTTAACCTGACTTACAAACCTTTTTTGTTTGGGATCACGTTACTGGGATGGTCCATTGTAGATGCTCAAGTGACATTCAACTGAATAGTTATTAAATACAAGTTGAATGTAAATGATGGTCCATAGAATCTCAAACTATACCTAACCCTAAACTTAACCTGGAATCAAGTCTAAAGCCTACACCTAAGCTTGGCAATGGAGCTGGGCAATATGACATTTTATGGTGTCATGATAAATTTGTTCTCAATATAGATGATATACTTTTCTAATCATATGGATATCATCAGTGCATAAAACACTGGCCAACTGCATGTTTCATTAGAGAGTGTAATTAGTGCTGTTTAATGGGAAAAAGTGCAACAAATTTTAAATATTTACTCATCGTACTGAGTATGGGAGAGTATTTGAGTAGTAGTTTGTAAGAATCTGCTGCGACTAATGATCTGTGTGTCAAAATCTCACTGTAACACTATGTGTAAATATCATGATTTAATATTTTTACCATAGTGCCCAGGCCTTGACCTTGAATCAACCCTAAAACCTAAACAGAATCTTTTACTTAACCTAAAATGAAACCCAACCATAGCTCTTACTCATGAAAGATTGAGGTTAGGGGTATGGTTAAGTTTAGGGTTATATTCAATAGAGAGTTATTTACGTTCAGCTTAGCGTTCAGACGCATTTAATAGAAATTCTGTTGAATGTCATTTGAATGTTAGTTGAGCAACGGTGATGCATCTACAATGAACCATCCAAGTAAAGTGAAACCATTTATTTATATATGACTGTGGGTGTGCTGCGTTGCTATATATGTACTCGCTGTCATTCATGTCGTGCTGCACAGGTTATCAGTCCTCTCTACCGAGTATCTCACTGTAACTGAGTGTCGACCTGTAGATAGATATGTAAATATGTATCTGCTTGGCATGGTATGGACATCCTTTGTATCTGCAATACTGGAGAAAATGCCCTCTATTTTATTTATTAACCTTATTTTAAAAACTAAAATTCATTGCATCTGTCTGTGCTTTTTGTTTCAGATCGTAAACACACAGTCCAGCCCAGGCGACCATGGACCGACAGAGAGAAGGAGGCAGTGTGGCGTCACCTGACAAAGTATCGTGCCCTAAAGAAAGTTCCAGTAAAAGCGGACTGCCTTCGGTGCATCCAAGCAGAGCTTGCTTTGAAGACAAGAACATGGAAAGACATCAAAAATTTTGTTTACAATAGTATTACAACAGAAAAGCGAAAGGCTGCTTCTCTCATTACAAAAACCTAGACAGTAGATCTGTTTAAGGTACTTTGCACTTTACAGTACAGTTACAGTTCAGATCAGTGCAGCTGCACACCACTGTTCCAGTTAACCCTGCAGCTCCACACTACAGTTCAGGTGACTGTACACTACTGTTAATGTAGAACTACCTCTACACAACTGTTCAGGTGACTGTTCACTACTGTTAATGTAGAACTACCTCAACACAACTGTTCAGGTGACTGTACACTACTGTAATGTAGAACTACCTCAACACAACTGTTCAGGTGACTGTTCACTACTGTTAATGTAGAACTGTTCAGGTGACTGTACACTACTGTAATGTAGAACTACCTCAACACAACTGTTCAGGTGATTGTACACTACTGTTAATGTAGAACTGTTCAGGTGACTGTTCACTACTGTTAATGTAGAACTACCTCAACACAACAGTTCAGGTGACTGTACACTACTGTTAATGTAGAATTACCTCAACACAACTGTTCAGGTGACGGTTCACTACTGTTAATGTAGAACTACCTCAACACAACTGTTCAGGTGACTGTACACTACTGTTAATGTAGAACTACCTCAACACAACTGTTCAGGTGACGGTTCACTACTGTTAATGTAGAACTACCTCAACACAACTGTTCAGGTGACTGTTCACTACTGTTAATGTAGAACTGTTCAGGTGACTGTTCACTACTGTTCATGTAGAACTACCTCAACACAACTGTTCAGGTGACTGTACACTACTGTTAATGTAGAACTACCTCAACACAACAGTTCAGGTGACTGTACACTACTGTTAATGTAGAAGTGCAGCTCTACACAACTGTTCAGGTGACTGTACACTACTGTTAATGTAGAACTGTTCAGGTGACTGTTCACTACTGTTCATGTAGAACTACCTCTACACAACTGTTCAGGTGACTGTACACTACTGTTAATGTAGAACTACCTCAACACAACTGTTCAGGTGACGGTTCACTACTGTTAATGTAGAACTACCTCAACACAACTGTTCAGGTGACTGTACACTACTGTTAATGTAGAACTACCTCAACACAACTGTTCAGGTGACTGTACACTACTGTTAATGTAGAACTACCTCAACACAACTGTTCAGGTGACTGTTCACTACTGTTAATGTAGAAGTGCAGCTCTACACAACTGTTCAGGTGACTGTACACTACTGTTAATGTAGAACTACCTCAACACAACTGTTCAGGTGACTGTACACTACTGTTAATGTAGAACTACCTCTACACAACTGTTCAGGTGACTGTACACTACTGTTAATGTAGAACTACCTCAACACAACAGTTCAGGTGACTGTTCACTACTGTTAATGTAGAAGTGCAGCTCTACACAACTGTTCAGGTGACTGTACACTACTGTTAATGTAGAAGTGCAGCTCTACACAACTGTTCAGGTGACTGTACACTACTGTTAATGTAGAAGTGCAGCTCTACACAACTGTTCAGGTGACTGTACACTACTGTTAATGTAGAACTACCTCAACACAACTGTTCAGGTGACTGTACACTACTGTTAATGTAGAACTACCTCAACACAACTGTTCAGGTGACTGTACACTACTGTTAATGTAGAACTGTTCAGGTGACTGTTCACTACTGTTAATGTAGAACTACCTCAACACAACAGTTCAGGTGACTGTACACTACTGTTAATGTAGAATTACCTCAACACAACTGTTCAGGTGACGGTTCACTACTGTTCATGTAGAACTACCTCAACACAACTGTTCAGGTGACTGTACACTACTGTTAATGTAGAACTACCTCAACACAACTGTTCAGGTGACGGTTCACTACTGTTAATGTAGAACTACCTCAACACAACTGTTCAGGTGACTGTTCACTACTGTTAATGTAGAACTGTTCAGGTGACTGTTCACTACTGTTCATGTAGAACTACCTCAACACAACTGTTCAGGTGACTGTACACTACTGTTAATGTAGAACTACCTCAACACAACAGTTCAGGTGACTGTTCACTACTGTTAATGTAGAAGTGCAGCTCTACACAACTGTTCAGGTGACTGTTCACTACTGTTAATGTAGAACTGTTCAGGTGACTGTTCACTACTGTTCATGTAGAACTACCTCTACACAACTGTTCAGGTGACTGTACACTACTGTTAATGTAGAACTACCTCAACACAACTGTTCAGGTGACGGTTCACTACTGTTAATGTAGAACTACCTCAACACAACTGTTCAGGTGACTGTACACTACTGTTAATGTAGAACTACCTCAACACAACTGTTCAGGTGACGGTTCACTACTGTTAATGTAGAACTACCTCAACACAACAGTTCAGGTGACTGTTCACTACTGTTAATGTAGAAGTGCAGCTCTACACAACTGTTCAGGTGACTGTTCACTACTGTTAATGTAGAACTACCTCAACACAACTGTTCAGGTGACTGTACACTACTGTTAATGTAGAACTACCTCTACACAACTGCTCAGGTGACTGTACACTACTGTTAATGTAGAACTACCTCAACACAACAGTTCAGGTGACTGTTCACTACTGTTAATGTAGAAGTGCAGCTCTACACAACTGTTCAGGTGACTGTACACTACTGTTAATGTAGAACTACCTCTTCACAACTGCTCAGGTGACTGTACACTACTGTTAATGTAGAAGTGCAGCTCTACACAACAGTTCAGGTGACTGTACACTACTGTTAATGTAGAACTACCTCAACACAACTGTTCAGGTGACTGTACACTACTGTTAATGTAGAACTACCTCAACACAACTGTTCAGGTGACTGTACACTACTGTTAATGTAGAACTGTTCAGGTGACTGTTCACTACTGTTAATGTAGAACTACCTCAACACAACAGTTCAGGTGACTGTTCACTACTGTTAATGTAGAGGTGCAGCTCTACACAACTGTTCAGGTGACTGTTCACTACTGTTAATGTAGAATTACCTCTACACAACTGCTCAGGTGACTGTACACTACTGTTAATGTAGAACTACCTCTACACAACTGTTCAGGTGACTGTTCACTACTGTTAATGTAGAACTACATTGAGTTTGTTGGTTAATGAATAGAATGGTGTTGTGTGTGTTGAGCACTGGAGCTGAAGTGAGCAGTTATTGTTGTGGTGAATGTGTTGTGTATGAGGAGCTGAGCAGTGTGTATAAGTGTGTATATGTTTACTGTAAAGCTGTCTGTATAAATAATGAGCAGGTCATCACCGTGTGAGTGGACGCTCTCAGTGACTGCTGTACTGCCCGCATTAGCCTTAGCTCAACAGAGCTCACCAGCTTGTTGGAGATGAAGTCGTTCTTATTAAATATCTTGTGCGTCTGTTGTGAGTTTCAGACGGCTGTGTTGAAGCTAAAATGTAATTGAATGACTGCTGACTGCAAATTACAGGTTTATACTTAAAATATTAATATGTAAATATATGCTTTATTTGGATAACAGAGCACCGTCCACAAACTTTTGGCCAAAATACAGGGTGCTAAAACGTATTTGTACAGCTCTTTACAACTGAATTCATATATGAATTCACTAATAATGTTCAACAAAGCATAAAATACAAAGAGCATGAAAAAAAACAAACAATAAACAGCCCCCCCCCCCCCCCCCACCCCCGCGAGCTGACTGACACGAGATTAAGATTCGGGGCTTTAATGAAATGTTTCGGAATTTAGACCCGGAAGCTCCGCTGTGACTCGCGCGCTGCAGCCGCTGTGTAAAACGGAGCGGTCACTTTTTGAAATAACGGCTCAAAAACGACTTTCAACGTAACACGTAGCGTAACGTAACGACGTATTTCAACGCAACACGCTTAAAAAACAACATTTCCCATGTAGCCGCGGTGTCATGCCTACATTCTGGCCACGCCCACCCTCCGCAGCGCTCAGCTGCCAGCTGTCCAATCAGAGAAAGCGAATTAGCATCCACCAATCAGTGGCCGGTCCTCGCACGATTAGCGTTCTACTTGTTCTTAAAAGTTGAGTTGCAGCTAAATACAAATCGGGTTGCAGTTCCTACGGACATCTAGTGGCGAACTGCGTTAGTACTTTTTTGCTCAGAGGTCTGGAACAGGGGGCCCTCACAGGCTGGTAGTATGTCATGGTCCTCACAGCGGATGCCAAACCTGTATGTGTGTGTGTGTGTGCGTGTGTGTGTGTGTGCGCGTGTGCGCACATCAACCCGAATGTGACCTGCTAAGGATGCAGAAAGCTTCTCACACCTCAACACGGCGATGGCACTTCATCAATAATATTGATCGGTCAATAATCAATTCAATACTGCGGTGCTCCAGCCTGCAGTGAGAAATTCTAACAAGATCTTACTGCTTAAACTGAAGCTTACAGTATCTAATCCTAGTTGTATTGCATGTTCCCACTGTCCACTTAACTCTTACATCACATAACAGATTAGGACTCTCGAAATTACTCAATAATATCTGATATAATATATCTAAGGCATCTATTGATATATCTATTATGATAGACTGTCTTTTATTGCTCGGTCAATTTCCCCAAAAACAATCAAAATGATTTCTAGCTAGTCATTTTTGCTTATTATTATTATTATTATTATTATTATGCCCCGAAGACTGCTGGGATACCTGACGGAGAAGCGGTTTGGAAAATGGATGGATGGATGGATGGATTATTATGCCATCCATTATCATGGCCAGCAGGATAATACTTAATAATACTTAATAATTTGTGTACCTTTAGCATTTGACCACTGCTGACTAACATTACACTCACACTGCATGCAGATTGCGCTATAAAGTTGGTGGTGCAGCCACTGTCAGTGGAGCAGTTTTCACAGTGTTCAATGGGCAGTTAATATTGGTGTCTTGGAGCTGGCGGTTGTGGACAATGTCACTATGGCACAATGGCACTACAGCTTCTTGCTAGTAAACCTCCAACATCTCCAGCTAACATGGCTTATCTATCTTATAGATTATAGTCAGTTTCACACACCCATAGTATCACCCTGTAGACGTCCGCTGACGTTATCATTCTGCAAAAGATCTGAAGGAATTCTTCGCTGATGAATGTATATCCTTTATCCTTGGTCTCCCACATTACTGTGTGTTTGGTGTTCTCCACCCATTTTGGACACATCCTCACCTTTCAATCTGGGCAACTATGACAAAGATAGTGTGACCTTTCCATTTTGAGCTGAAGTGATACACATGCCAGTGACTCTGAGGTCAATACTCATCTGTATATCAATAGTGGGCATTTCTAGTGAAAAGTGTCTATTAATCCAGCTTAACCAGATCTGGTGCAGTGTTTACATCCAAAATCATTCCATCCATACTTTTTTAATTGTGCTTTTTAATTAGTGTCTTTTTTTCTTTTGTCTCTTCCAACTTACCAAACCTTATAATAAAAAAACACTGATATGCACATCTATCTATCTATATATACACATGCATCATGAAAATGTCTTTTAGAAAATGTCTATTATCTTTTACTTTTTCTTTCTTGTCAATCAGTCCCCCCATATTTTCATTTTTTAATTAAAAATCCAGCCAAACTCACATCACTGTGAAATGAAACTGCCCTCCGCAGTGCTTATTCATCTTTGTATGACCCACAGTTCACTGCACAACACACTACCAAAAAACAAAAGCACACTAAGACTCTGTCACGGAGTGCATTTGCCTAATCTTTACTGCTAACTGACCTATCAATGCTCAAAAATGTTTTGTTTCATAGCCACCGAATGCTTAATTATACCAGATTTAACAAGCTATGAATTCCTTGATGCAAACAAATAAATAAATAAATAAACAAACTGAATGAAACATCATCTGCTTTTTTTTTAATCAAAAAGCTTAAATTTAGACAGCTTTATTGACTGCAAGCAATTGTGATGTTGTTTGTGAAAAATTCAAGTGTCATTTTTTCACAGATTGCTATACCATTTTCTGCTTAACCAATGTTTTGCTTATCTGGGTGAAAATAAGTTAAAACATCACTTAATGGGTTAAAAAAACGAAAAACACAGACAGTGACGTGTGCAAAACTTACAGCACGTTTAAATGTTTACGTTTTTTTTCCCAGTATATTAAACTCAGCAAATATATAGGAGTTTTGTTCTAAAATTTGCAGAAAATATTTTATTTAAGTTTGTTCTCTGTTGAGGATGCCAGGCAACTTGATGAACACAATAACATACTTTCTGCGTTTGCTATTACGCCCATATATATGGCAAGTTTGACTGGAAAATCAGAACGTCAGCCAGTCGACAGTGGCTACGAGGTGAGCTTACCTAGCTAATATTAAACAGTTTAAGACAGTAAACTTTCCACCCAGTCTATGCAATTCCAAAAAATCTCAAATGCACAAGAAAAACGACACTCAATCTACTAATACCTTTCACCTGCATACAAAACAGATACCAACAAACATCAGGTGGAATGGGAATGCATTTGTGAGCAGAGCATTATAAAATCAAGCAAAGTGTCCAGTTCGCCGTTCGGCTCACTCGCAGCGGCAATGTGCCAGGCTTCACCTACATTTCGTCTCATTCTATCATCAGATCAGTGTACGTGTAAGTACAGGTGTGGTGTCGGCCCTGCCGAGCCAAAGCTGAACTGTTTAAACATCCAGCATCCTCTGTGGACAAACCACACACACACACACACACACACACCATACGAGCACACGCAGAGCTATAAGCAACCACGTTCACAGCATTAGGCCAGAAAAAATGGGTCACACACACACAACCTGGCACTGTAGCTCCTAAAAGAGGAAAGCTAAAAAAAAAAAAAAAAAAACGAGGGATGGTATTTTTAGACGAGAGGATGATTCATCCCTCCATCCGTGTTTTTCATCTGGAATGAGAGGATCAGTAGAGGAAGACTTTCTTTCCAAGATCAATCAGTGACCTTCATCAGCACCTCCACATGTATTGCACTGCTGAAACATACTGAACATACTGAAACATCAAACCTGCAAACATACAACATAAATCATCCGCTGCACAGCAATTAAGCTCATACACTTCTAAAGAGTGGAGTCACTCGGTTTTAGATTTTGATGTATATATATTTCATGTTCAGCAGCTTGAAATGACACAATCAACTTACTACATTGTTTCAAAACCAATGTATGTGAAGTAGCTGTACACCAGCCCTGCTAAATAAGACTTCCAATTCATTTGTAATATAGGGCTGCGTGACATGGACATAAAACGTAATGTACGATAAAACGGTTGGATGTTGCAATGATGATAATTAAAAGTCAATTAATGTAGGCTATAAAATCCCAGGTTCTCCGATCGGACGTGAGACAGATCCTTAAAATAAAAAGTTTGTTTTAGCTGTAAAATGAACCCAACATAATTCCAACACTGTCAGTTTCCCATGTTTCTTCT
>NC_051239.1:18165724-18188224 GCF_015220715.1 Pygocentrus nattereri
ACGTCTAGCCAAACCGGTAACACCTGAGTCTTTATCTTATCCATACAAGCTAGCTAGATCTTTGCTACACTTCGCCAAACTATAGTCTTTTTCTGATAGCACACAAGGCCAAACCAGGTAACACATGATACCATATCTATTCCATTCAAGATAGCTTCATATTTTAGTACTAGTAGCCCAACAATATAACATGAGCCTTTGTTTAACCTCCAGAAGCCAGCTCAATCTTTAGTGTATCTAACCAATAAACGCCAGTTTTCACTACAACACCAAGCCAAACCATATAACACAAGCCTTTATCTGATCTATAGAAAGCAGTTCAGTCTTCAGCCAAATCAGAAAACATCAGAGTCAGTTTGTAATCCATACAAGCTAGCTGAATTCTTATTACAGCCTACCATATAACACGAGTCTTTATCTAATCAGTTCCATCTTTAGCACATAAGGCCATACCACATTACATATGACACAATATGTAATCCATTCAAGATAGCTTTATATTTAATTCTGCAAGGCCAAACTAACATAACACTAGCCTTTATTTAACCCCCAGAACCCAGGACAATCTTTAGTGCATCTAGCTGAATCAGATGAGAGTCTATCTCTAACCCATATAAGCTAGCTTGATGTTTATTACACTAAGCCAAAGCATACAGCACAGGTCTTTATCGAACCTATAGAAACCAGTTCAGGTTTTAGCTCATCTGACCAAACCAGGTATTATCTAAATCTATATCAAACCCACAGAAGCCAGTTCAATCTTTAGCACATCCAGCCAAACCAGGTTGCATCTACGAGTCTATATCTACGTCTATACCAAGCCAGATTACCTATTTAACCCCTAAACGCTAGCTTTATCCTCAGTACATCCAGCCAAACCAGTCTTCATCTAACCCACAGAAACCAGCTTGATCTTTATTAAGCCCCCCCCACTCCCCTCCTTCCCCCAGCCATTTTCTTGATCAAAACAGCCTAGCACAATTTGAACGGATCGAAACAGCTTCACAACATCAGCGTAGCCTTCATTAACCTAGCCCAGCTATAACGTACAATCAAGCCTGCTACAAGCATATGGCGCTCTATCCTCAGTCACACCAGTCCATGGGGGCTTTCTTACGCTTTCCTGCAAAACCATCACACGCCGTTCGTATTCCCTGACCAGTCCAGCCATTTGCACACCTATGCTGGCCGACTGCCTATGAAAAACAACATGGTGTGAGGCTACACCTCTTCATCACTGAAAGAAGTAGAAGGTAAACAGATGGTTAAAAGAAAGCAGAAGAGAGAGACACTTGCCTCGATGTCGATGTGAAGTGCAGGAGAGCAATCTCTTCCAGCGCGCACACACACATACACACACACACTCACTCACACACGGGTACACACACACACACAGGGCCCTCTCCGATCAAGCGGTAATCCTCTCTTTGTGTCAACGGCTAGCAGAAAAATGTGTCCAGCACAATGATCCTTCTCTGGGAAGACGAACTGAAAAAAAAAAAGGAACGTGCAAACGGAAAAGAGAGAAGGAGAGTGATGGAGAGTGTGAGAGAGAAAGAAAGGAGACTGAGGAGGGAGCGAGAGAGCAAGAGAGAGAGAGAGCGCGGAATGAAAGAGTAACAGTAGAAGCGAGAGAGGGCTGGCGGTCGGCAGAGGATTTGAAGAATGAGAGAGCAGGGGAGGTGGAGAGAGAGAGAGAGAGAGAGAGGGACAGAGAGAGAGAGAGATCAGGTGGGGGGAGGGAGAGAGAGCGAGCGGGCGAGAGAGGGAGGGCTTTGAGGGATAAGGGATAACTCTGCTTTAGTAGGCAGCAGCAGCTGGGAGGACAGAACGGAATAGAAATGAAGGGACAGAGACAGCAAGGCTGAGAGACAGGCACTGGCGCTGGGGGAGAGAGAGGATGAGAGAGAGGGAGAAAGAGCGAGAGACACTGACTTAACCTGTTACTGCCTGACATTGACTGCACAGTATAACAATGGCCATTTGTAGAGGGGGGACACGCAAACACAGGGTCTTCCTGCCGTGGGACACCCACACCAACGCACACTCACGTACACTGAACACTCACTCACACACACTCGCACACACACGCTGCTGCAACCTCTGGAGAAACTGCAGCAACAAGCACCTGTTAGCTTCCACCAAGAGAAGGAATTGAGAAAGAGAGAGAGAGAGAGACAGAGAGAGAGAGAGCACGAGAGAGAGAGAGAGAGAGAAGGACAACAACACATGTGAAGGAAGGAAAAAAAAAGGAGGCAGTGCTCCCTCAGGCCAGAGTGAAAGATGAGAGAAGAGAGGGAACAAAGGAAGACAAAGCCATCCTGACAGCATAAGAAAAGCCTAGACATACTGTGGGCTGCTGCTTTTGAGCAGTGTGTGTGTGTGTGTGTGTGTGTGTGTGTGTGTGTGTGTGTGTGTGTACCCCGCTTTGTATTTTAGTAATATAAGCAATGAAAATTGTCAGGATTTTTATGGCCTACTTCATTGTTTTTATGAGTATCTGCCATGGGAAACTTGACTGACCAGCTGCACTGGAACTGTGTGTGTCTGTGTGAATGTGTCTGTATGTGTATTTAACAGCGTTGGGGTAGTTACTTAAAAAAAGAACCCATTACAAATGACTACTTTGTCACACAATGACGCAACGGTGGCGTTTATTTACTCACCTCCTGGGAAAAGTAATCTCATTAACGCTTTGTATGCACACCGCATATACTTACAAGAGTCTATAAGCACATTAATAGCGCAAATACATTGCCAATACACTTTATAGCTATGTTAATAATATTATAATACACAATATAATAATAATAATAAATAATAGCAATAATAATAATACATAATCATTTCAGAGAGATGGATGTTTTGATGTGGTACGGTCATTTTTGGAGCAACTGAGTCAGATTTCTTTACAGTGGCGGTCACAATGTCTACAATATAAGCGCAGCTCTTCTACCAAATGTCTTAAAACTATGGTAAAGCGATGCCTCGGGCTTCATGCAGCATATTCATAATCATTTTATGTGAAGGAGCTTTTTTCAACGTTCAGACGTTCCCTATCACCACTGTGTACATATACGCTGCATAGGTAAAACTGCGGCTTTGCTGCACACAGTAAACAAGAAAAGAACATTAAATCGCTCGTCTCAATTAATCCTTAATCTCAAATAAATCATTCATCTCAAACAGTTTTAATGCTTTCTTTACTTCTATGCTGTGCTCCACAACTCACATGCTCACATAACTGCCCCAAGTGGAAAGTGGAAGGACAACTTGATTTTTGATCGCAAAGTACAACAGCAAATGTGGAATGTATCTTAACATGACATCTGCACATGAATTTATACTGGGGGATATGGACTTCGCTCATTATTTATATACGTGATAATACATGTTCACATGCTTAAAAGCAGCATTTCAGCCACCAAGAGTTCGATATTGATAATATGCGTGAATTTTGCGAATTTAACAATGTCATTGTAGTAGAGTAATGCAATTTTACCACAGGACGTGGGAGTGGCTACTCGCTTTATGCCCTGCTGTTTCCGCAAAAAGGTGGAGTAAATGTTACATTAAAATACATTTAATTTAGAGGGTAAAAATGAATTTTAATTAAAAATGAAAAACACATTGTGTAAAACAAATAAAAACAGAATACAATGATTTTCAAATCTTTTTTTAATCAACCCATATTCGATTGAATACACTACAAAGACAAGATATTTAATGTTCAAACGGATAAGCTTTATTGTTTTTTGAATTTGATGCCTGCAACATGTTCCAAAGAAGTTGGGACAGGGGCGTGTTTCCCACTGTGTTACATCATCTTTCCTTTAACACTCAATAAGCGTTTGGGAACTGGAGACACTGATTGTTGAAGCTTTGTAGGTGGAATTCTTTCCCATTCTTGCTTGATGTCCAGCTTCAGCTGCTCAGCAGTCCGGGGTCTCCGTTGTCGTATTTGGAGCTTCATAATGCGCCACACATTTTTAATGGGAGACCGGTCTGGACTGCAGGCAGGCCAGACTAGTACCCACACTCTTTTACTACGAAGCCACGCTGTTGTAACACGTGCAGAATGTGGCTTGGCATCGTCTTGCTGAAATAAGCAGGACGTCCCTGAAAAAGACGCTGCTTGGATGGCAGCAGATGTTGCTCCAAAACCTGTATGTACCTTTCAGCATTAATGGGGCCTTCACAGATGGGCAAGTTACCCCTGCCATGGGCACTAACACACCCCCACACCATCAGAGATGAGCATTCCTCAACTTTCCCAGTCTTTTGTTGCCCCTGTCCCAACTTCTTTGGAACATGTTGCAGGCATCAAATTCAAAATGAGTGAATATTTGCAAAAAACAACAAAGTTTATCCGTTTGAACATTAAATATCTCGTCTTTGTAGTGTATTCGATTGAATGTAGGTTGAAAAGGATTTGCAAATCATCGTATTCTGTTTTTATTTATGTTTTACACAACGTCCCAACTTCATTGGAATAGGGGTTGTACTTCAAAACCTATATCCCCCATGTGAAAAGTAACTGCCCAACCCCAAATCTAATAACTGATTGCGCCACTCTTGGTGGTAACAACCGGAATCAGTTATTTGCAATAACTTGCAATGAGTCTTTTATATCGCTGTGGAGGAATTTTGGCGCATTCTTCTTTGCAGAATCGTTTTAATTAATCTACACTGGAAGGTTTTTGAGCATTAAATACCCATTTAAGGTCTTGTAACAGCATCTCAATGGGATTTAAGTCAGCACTTTGACTCAGCCACTCCAAAACCTTTATTTTATTCCGTTTGAGCCATTCAGAGGTGGACTTGCTTCTGTGCTTCGGATCATCATCCTCCTGCACAACCCAACAGCACTTAAGCTTTAGGTCAGTAACTGATGGACTGACGTTCTCCATCAGGATTTTCTCATAGAGAGCAGAATTCATGGTTCCACCAATTACGACAAGTCGTCCAGGTCCTGCAGAAGCAAAGCAGCTCCAGACCATCACACTACCACCACCATGTTTGACTGCTGGTATGATATTCTTATGGAATCTGTTTTACACCTGATGTATCGGGACCACATAGGGGCTGGGACTTCCAGAAAGTTCCACCTTTGACTCATCAGTCCACACAATATTATCCCAAAAGTCTCAGGAGTCATTCAGCTGTTTTTGAAACTCAGCAGTGGTCAGCAGTGGTTTGCACCTTGCAACCCTCTCACGGATGCCATTTTTGCCTTGTGTCTTTCTTATTGTGGAATCTTGTATACTGTCCTTAACTGAGGCACATGAGGCCTGCAGTTCTTTAGATGTTCATCTGGGATGATTTCTGTGACCTCATGGATGCGGCATTGATACACTCTTTTGAAATTTTGGTAGGCCGGCCACTTCTTTCTCCACATGTGGTTCACTAGAGTTCCAGACTCTAGCAATGGCTTCGTAACCCTTTCCAGACTGATAAGATCTCAATGACTTTGCTTCGCATCTGTATTAGATTCTCTTTAGAACGCGGCACCACATGCTGCTCTTCAAGACCTTCTAGCCTGCTTCACATTACCAGACAGGTTCTATTTAAGTGATGTTGCAGTAGTCATGTCTGGGTGTGGAACCCAACAGTCAGCTGAATTCGGTTAACTGGTTAATTTAGTGACTGTAGGCACCATTTTTTGCACAGGGCCAGGTAGGGCTGAACAGCATTTTCCCTTCAATAAATGAATTCACCATTTAAAAACAGCATTGCATGTTTACTTGGGTTTTGTCTGTCTGATATTAAAAGTAGTTTGATGATCTGAAACAAGTGTAGCAAATATGCTAAAAATAGAAGAAATGAGAATGGGGTGAATACTTTTTCAGAGCTCAGTATATTACCCTTCACGTTCTCTACCAGGGACCCAATCTGTCCACCTCAGTCCACCCGAGGAAACTTCGCTGACCTTTTCCCTTCCTGTTTCTGGCATCAGCGCACCACTGCCGCATTTAAATTCAAACACGCCGAGTCCAGCACTCACTCAGGCAGTGCTTTCCAACCCCCCGCCGCTCTGGCACTGGAGAGGGCATCAACGACAAGGAGACATCAGTCTATTGTCCTTCTGTCTTTAGAGATGCAAAAGTACTGAGCCCAATAACTCCAGGCCCTAAACACTCACACACACACACACACACTAGGTGTCCTGAGTGTGACCTACATGTTTATGATGGGAGGAAATCAGCGAGAAAGCAGTGAAGGAGCTGAAATGCAGCTGTGTGACTCCATCTTGTCTTCCATTCTGCAGCATCACCAGTGAGCCGACACACACACACACACACACACACACACACACACATGTGCACGTACACACCAACCTGCTGCTCTTAAAGGGCCAGTGCTTCTTTAAAACGACAGTGCATGTTATATACATACATATCACTGCTGTCGGAAGAAAACCTTGTATCTCCAAAATAGTAACTTCACAGGAGAAGGAAAAAACATAATTTACTTACTTTTAATGTAAGTCAATGGAACCAGACCTCAAGTCATTTTGGCCCATTTCTTTTTGTCTATTCATCATGAAATTTACATATAATGTAAAAGACAACAGGCATATATATATATATATATATATATATATATATATATATATATATATAGTGAGAGAGAGAGAGAGAGAGAGAGTACAAAAATAAAAACCAGATACTTGCTTGTTGTTTATTTTGGAACAATATTTTGTTAAATGTATCAAGACTTTTATCCGTGTAACAGAAATGAAATATTAGTACAGACAAGTGTGTTGTTGTTGATTTTAGCACGTTTTTCTACAGAGAACACACAATTATTTTTTTTCACAACTTCTATTAATAACATATAAACATAAAATCTGAAATGTACCAAATGTTTTGCACAGGCCCCATTTTATTTATTTATTTTTGATCCAAAACATCAAAATGAGCAGATAAACAGTGAAGTGCCTTCTCTGAATTTTAGAGCAAGAAGTAAGACTGCATCCTTTTATTCGCATGGATCTCACTGCAGGTAAATATGTGTCGCAGTGTGTATCACATTAAGAGATGTTCCCGAAACACATATTCTCTTCAATTAAGTACTTTTTTTCCATTTTACTGAAAACTACTGTAATTTTATTGTGAACAACAGTTTAATTCTGTGTTTGCTGGTCAGGTACTGGCTGGTGTTTTTGAGCTCAAATTTAGCTAAAATGTTCATCACCAAAACAGTTCCTACCAAAACATTCGGCAAAGCTTCTGAGGTATTAAGATACTAGATACTAGTGGCTAAACGAAATTTTCATAACGTGTCTTCAACTCTGATGTTGAACCCATTCAAAACAGTGTATGGGGTTAGTATTGTAACTACAAGGTCAAACTCCGGTCAGTCACTGTCATGCAAAACACACATGCAAACATATATGCAAATAAGCAGAAAGGATTCACCTGGACGACAACAGACAGCCCAGACAGCTTCAGGCATGATTCAGGAGCTGATCTGCAGATTAATGTCTATATTTGCTGAATGAAGTTTTCACATTACACATTTATTCTGCCTTTGATCCCCTTTCTGAAAAATATCCAAGAAGATAGAAGACGCAAAAAGGGTGTGTGAGTCTGAGTCCTGAGTGATTTTCACTGGTGATGTATGCTGTATTTCCGGTTCTGTCTCCATTTAAAACGGACCCCACATGCAGTAGAGCTGCACAACCAGCAAAATACTAGTACTGAGGTTGCACTGTGGTCGGACACGCCTTGCTATGCATTACAGACAAATCAGTGAATGAATAATGTAACACTGCATTATTTTGATAAAATATGACTTTTGTTAAATTCCATGGACATTTATTTCCATGGTTATTCCATGGTTATAGGATATATTTGGATATTGCAGACTTCACCTCCCCCCAAGCTTGATGGCATTGGTGGCCCAGCTCGCAGGCAGAACTGGCAAAGACAAAATTGGGTAAACAACCTACAATAAAACTCAAATTTAGCAAATAAACAAGGTAAATGTGAACAAAACAAATGGATATGACCAATGAAGTGTTTCTGTTTCTGTTCGCCAGTAGCTACAAAACATGGCAGAAGGCAGAAGACACCTGTGGATAAACAAATAAATTTACATTTTAACCAATAAAACCTAAAATTTCTTTGATTTTAGCATCAAAGACAGAACGTATATTAGGCAGTCAACAGCATCCTAGACAGAAGGTGCCTGCAGCTGATAAATGGACGTTTCCTGGGCCATTATTAGCCAGTGCGCTCTGTCTTTTCTCTTTTTTGATGTAAATTATATCCCTAAAAACTACACAGAACAGCAAAGAGCAGTTTCTCTGTAAACTTTCTCAAAAGCCTTTTTTTAATGGACATGATCTAAAAAAGTTTTATTCTCTTGTATGATGGAAATGCAGCAAAATTTCAGTTATTTGCTTGAATTTAATTTAATAAACGGCTTGAACAGAATATCCTGTTTAGATCTACTGCAGTATCTATCTACTCTACTACAGCAGGGCAGCAAAAAGAAGTGCGGCCAGTTGACCAAATTTGGCCCATGAAGACATTTGACTTGCCACACCATCAGAAGTTACCCTGAAACCCCCCCCCCCCCCCCCCCCCCCCTCCCCCTCATCAATGACAGAGCACATTTTTATTCTACATTTAACTGATTACATTCTTATTTTGGTTTATAAAGTATTTTAGTAACAAAATCTAGTGTAATGCTGCAAAATATTCTTAAAAGAATTAAAACTTGCCTGCTTTATTTTATACACTGTTTTCCTCTTTTAGCCCTCAGCCCACTACAGACATCATATTTTGGCCCCTAAGAGAAAACGTTCAGGCACCCCTGGACTACAGAATTCCGCGTTTTCTTACTTTCCAGTTTTATTCTGAAGACAGATATTACAGCTGACATCAACTTCTGGTACTAATCCTCTTTCACATTGTGCACATTGTGAATCCAACTGCTGGGCAAAACTCAGTTTCGTTGCATGTTACAGTCCAATCAAATTTCATGTTGTGTCTCAGCTGAACGCTGACTGCAGCGTGAGGAGCCCCGGTTTTAATGCGGCGGAAAACGTGACAGGCAACATCTGCAGCTACTCGTATTAACTCGCGACATTAGCATGAGCTGCATCTGTTATCTGTCAACAGATTTGGCAAATCACGTTTTTGACAAAGAGGCTGGCCGATTCTTTAATTCTTTAATTTGTTTCTTTGATTATTTGATGCTAATAGTGCAAAAAGTACAGCGCGGCACGGCTTATAAATGTTCATGCTCTCAAAATACAACACTGGCTAGAATTCAGTGCAACATGGCAACATAAAAGACATTTCATAAAAGTATCATGAATAATGTTCTTATGTTATTGTGATACACTGGAATATATATACACACATACATGCACATAAAATACATTATAGACCACGATCAAGACTTTTTTAATGATATACATTGATAGGAGTGGAATGCGATATTATGATTATATGTTAAATTTTATGTATTATATACACACACACACACACACACACACACACACACACACACACACACATATATACACACACACACACACACATACACACACACACACACATATACACACACACACATATACACACACACACACACACACACACACACACACACACACACACACACACACACACACATGTATATATACAGTGAGGATATATACAGTGTTCGTATTCATTGGGTTAATCTCACATTTCCAGGACAATAAAAAAACCACAAGTCTGACTAAGCAGGAGTATCCGACTCTCTTCACTCCCAAAACGTAAATGCTCTTCACATGACCAGAGAGGAATTCCATCTCCAATACATCAACATGAGAGATTCAGCAAATCATCATAATCCCAAACGTCCAGGGGATTGGACCAGTTCACCGGATTTAAACGTCACATGGCACCAAGGGAGAAGAGCGAGGGAGAGAAAGAGAGAGGGGGATAGAGAGCAAGAGAGAAAGAATGAGGGGGAATGAATAGCAGCAGTGAAATAATGTAAGTAACCGTTCAGTTTAGCACGAGGAAACACTGAGTATGACGCAACCCGCTTATACATTTTACAAGCTCAGTGTCATTCACTGGTAGGCTTTTCAGCGAGGCTTTTAGACACAGAGGTTGGCTAAGCTGGCTGATGCTCCACCTTCTGCTGAATATATATCAGGCTCAGCCTGCTCACTCGTTTTTAGCCTTGAATGCGTAAGCATGCCAACATGCCAACAAGCCAGAAAGAGCAAAGTATAGACTAAATCCAGCTACAACATTCAGTCCCCTTTACTTGTTGTAGCAGTTGTGTGTAAATTCCATTACAGCTATTAAACGAGTCATTGCAATGTGAAACATCAAACCTCACCACCACTGAAGCAAATACAATTATTTTGATATGTTTCAGAATTATTCACTGAATACACAAATGTGAGCAGAGAATATCTGCACAACAGTGTAAGATAGACAAAAAAAATTGCACATTTTCATTTACAACCCCATTTCCAAAAAAGCTGGAACACTGCACAACATATCACATGTTGAAACAGTGAAATTTTATTGATTTTTGAAAAATATATGCCCATTTTAAATTTGACAACAGCAGGGCAACAAAAGACTTTTAAAACTGTGCAATGCTAAAAAAAAGGCTGAGTCCTTCAGAGGTAAAGTTGGGGAGACGTTCACCACTTTGTAAAAGACCTCACACAAGGACAAGGCTGAAAACCAATACTGGCTGGTTGTGATTTTCAGGCCTTCAGGCAGCACTGCATGAAAAACAGACAAATCTGTAGTGCTAATCACTGCATGGGCTCAGGAACACTTCCAAAACCACTGTTTGTGAACACAGTTCGTCACTGCATCTACAAATCTAAGTTAAAACTCTGCCATACAATGAAGAAACCATATGTAAACAGGATCTAGAAATGCTGCCGCCTTCTCTGGGCCCGAGCTCATTTAAGATGGAACAAGGCCAAGTGGAAAACTGGTCCGACAAATCAAAATTTGAAATTCTTTTTTGAAATGATGGATGGCACACCCTCCAGGTTAAAGTAGAGAAGATCCATGTGGCTTGTTACCAGCACACAGTTCAAAAGCCAGCATCCGTGACGGAATAGCGATGCATTAGTGTAAATGGAAAGTGACTTGAACATCTGTGAATGCACCACTAATGCTGAATGATATATATGGGTCTTGGAGCAAAATATGCTGCCGTCCACATGACATCTTGTTCAGTGAAGGACTTGCTGCCTGCCTGCAGTCCAGACCTGTCACCCATTAAAAACATTCGGGGCATTGTGAAACAAAAAATACGACAAAGGAACTCCGAACTATTGAGCAGCTGAAATCCTGTATCAAGCAAAAGTGGGAAAACGCTTCACTCTCAGCCCCATCCCATCTTTTTTGAAATGTGTTGCTGGAATCAAAAAATAATGTTTCTCAGTTTCAACATTAATGTTTTGTATGTTATGAGCTGCACATTGTCCAAAATTTTTGGAAGCGGGGTTATTAAATAAAACACATACTTCACTGAACAGTATTATATGAAATAACAATTGATTCCAGGCGTTGCCGAATCGCCACCTTCAAATGCATTAATACAATGCTAGGCAATTATGTAAGACAAGGCAAGCAACACACATGACAATTAATTATTGCAACATTAACTTATGTCAACCAGGGAGGAACAGCAGGAAGTATTTCAATGACAGGAAAACTGGGTTGTGTCTATTGACTGCACAGCAGAGCAAGGGCAGAGAACGCCTTGCCTCATGTGATGCTGCTAAACCACGAAGTGGATTTTGAAAACACATCCAGAGAGCTAAGAGACAGCACTAAGATATGAGCATGCCTGAAGAGAAGTCTAAAGAGTGGCATGGTGGTGTGGTGGGTAGCGCTGTCGCCTCACAGCGAGGAGGGCCTGGGTTCAATTCCGCGACCAGGGTTCTCTCTGTGTGGAGTTTGCATGTTCTCCCCGTGTCTGCGTGGGTTTCCTCCGTGTTCTCCGGTTTCCTCCCACAGTCCAAAAGACATGCAGTCAGGCCATTTGTGTAAAAATGATCAAATTGTAAGTCGCACTGGATATGAGTGTCAGCCAAATGCCGGTAATGTAATAATCAAATTCCTTGTAATAGATTTACCAGGCACAACTAATGAGACTTCCACATAGTGCCATAAATAAATATCTGGTAAACGAAAAAAAAGACTGAGGTCCAAAGAATATAAACTTCCAGTTTACGAACTTCCAGCTTAGGTTTGAACGGCTGCTGTATATTGTGCCATGCATGTGTCCCTAGTGTTATGCCTTAATTTCTTGTCAGAGACATGCATGTTCTCTGTCCCTCATGACAAGAAGAACAACGCCTGAAAATCAGTGTGCAACCTTAAGAATGCTCACTACCAAAACACACATTATCTGGAATTAAGGGAAGGAAATTAGCCGTGACTAAATTAGGTGGAAAATTTGGTTGAGAAAAAAGAAGTGATTTAGAGCAGTCCTGTTTAAACACAGCATGAGTCATCAGGTGTGTATGCATTAATCAGCTCCAGCGGCAACTCCAGAATGTGCTGAAAATTCATGATTCACATCAGATTTATAACAGGACTGGGATTAAGCTTTGGCTTAGAGTTTGAGTTACAATTAGGGTTAGATGTATTTGCAGCCATCCACTGCGGAAAAGCTTTATGAGAGCTGACTAGCAAAGACACTTCTTGTTTTCCTCTGCATCGAGACAGGACAAAAAGCGCTGAGAATTGGTGCATTTTTAAGCAAGGTAGAAACGATGGAAAAGCAGATTTTCTATATCATCTCCTCCACAATCTACGTATATCTTCCAACATCTCAACTTACCCAGAAATGATATTTTCTTAGCAACTAAAACGGCAAGAAACTGCTTTCAAGTGTTTTAAAGATACAGACACTTGTATCTGTCTTCAAAGTGAACAAAACTACAACCTGAAATGAGTCGCATGTGCCCCCAGCTGTTCATTGATAGAGCAAGATGATGACCATAAAGATGAGAATCATTGCTTTGGCAAAGTTTAATGGAACTTCAGGTTAGGTGCTGCTGCCAGGTGGCGAGTGCGCAGTGGAACAAAAACCACATGGATTCCAGTCTGACCGTTCTCGTACAGGTCACATGACCACGAATCGGATACTTATCTGAAAGGGACGTTTCAAGACAGGAAGACAGATATACAGGCAGTAAAACTTGACAGTTTTACTCATATGTGCAAGTATGTTATGTTATACTTTGCCTGACAAGAACTATGAGTCCTTGACAAATAACGTTAGCACAACATACTCTGAAGAGAACATACGTCATGTAGAAGACAGCGAGTCATCATTAGCTCATCTGAAGAGGCAGCCTTTTCACTCATCCAACACAAAAACCCAACTGTACAATTTTTGGGCAACACCAGTGCTCTCACCTAAAAAGCTAAGCCTTTAATTAACATTACTTTTAGCCATAGTATGTTTTTGGTGAGGGTGGTTTGGCATTGTTTTTCCTTCCCTGCAGTTATCAAGATGTCCACACAATGACTCTTAGAGGCTGGAATTAATCAGACTGCACATCCCCAGATCTCCGATCTAGTACCACAGACTCAGATCCGATTTTAAAAGACCAGATTTGTGTCCACACAACACTAATCATGCTTGTTTTTAAAGTGCATATACGGACAACATCCAGATAAGTGACATTTTATCGGCAAATAGGGTCATCACCCATTCAAATGGGTGAATACCAGCTGTGCTTCTTCTGCTTGGAGAAACACTCACTGAAGGCTAAAATTCCTGCAACATGAGATCAAACCAAACTCGCAACTCACCCTCCAGCCTGATGACCTGGCTCATTTGCTCAACAAGCCAGAGAGCTTGTCTCCTTCATTCAGAGCACAGAAGATTTATGAAAGTGAGAAAAATGCTGTGGGGAGGATCCTACATGGTGGGAGTTGAGGGATTATCGTATACCCAAAAGTAACCAAGTGCAGCAAAGTCCTTCATTGTCAGCATGAGAGTGTGATGTCAAGTAATTTTAGGCAAGGCTGCCTGGGGTGACGAGAGCATGATTTAAAATGACAAGAACTTGGCAAAAGTTCAACCTGAAGCAAACTGTCCCATTCAACCATGTAGGTGGCTTTCCAGCTTTTCTCAAGTAAAGGGCTCCGAGTGCAAATATATACCTTTGGTTTAGGAATAAATGAAAATGATTGTTAAACTGGTAGTAGTACACCAAAGGTATCCCACCAAAACCCACTTAAAAAACCTTTCAATGGACGTTTCTTAAAGAAAATGATGTCTGATAAGTGAGAAGACCCTTTAAAGTTTATATTAGGGTTGCAACAGATAAATACCTTTATAACTGGTTAATCTATCAAGTGTTTTTGTTTCATTTCTAAATAACTGACTACTATAATAAAGATGTCCCTGTTTCACTGAGAAATAATTTTAATGATGGCAGAAATTTGAAAATGAAATAAATAAATAGAAAATTCACTGTCAAAATATTTCGTTGCTTCTGTTCACATTACCGTTACATTTATTTCTCAGTTGAACTTGAATGACTGAATATAAAATTACTGAGTTTAAAAACAGCTATTACACATTTATTGCAGCCTCCAAACAGGTAATAAATTAAATTAGAAATCCTTAAAAATAAGGTTTATACTACTTCTTTATTTATCATTCTGTTCTTTCTCATCATCTTTCCTTTTTTATTCTAGCACATTTATTCCTAATTTGTCACCATTTATATGATTTCTGCATTATGCAGAACAGTTGGCACGATTTATAACATTTATTTATATCTTGCTAATTTTAAGTCTAGACATGCAACTAGACTTGTCCCAAAAGCATCATATGAGTTTGAGCATCCCGTGCACCATTACTATCTGGACAGTGAGTGGACATTTCATTACTGAACACAACGGTTTGGTATTAATTTAACTACACTGTTCTGAACATCGCTGAAATGTTCCTCTCTGTTATGAGACCTTCTGTTGTCATGTAGCCTAATGTTACCTTAACTGAGTTGACATTAGCTACTGGTTAGTTAAGAACACTTAACCACTACCAGCTTAAGCAGATAAACGTGTATGAACTCAGCGCTTTTCTTTTTGTTTGTGCATCATTGTTCTGCTGCTGTGAAACACCACCTCTGCTTTTACATATCAGGCACTGCATACTGTGATGTTTCTGGGTGTTGCTGACGCCTTCATTTAAAGTTCTGTGCCTCAAACGAATCCTTCTTAATGACAAAAACCACACTGTGCCTGTCATACAGTGAAATACGTCAGAATTAATGCACATATGAACAGTACAGGGTACTTTTTAAAACAACCAACACATCAACATTAAAATACCTGCATCAACATTTTTAGACAATCAATGTTGACAGATCATTATAGCCTTGGTTTACAGAACCCCCACATAAAGCAAAGGTTCTGTGTCAATTAATGTTTTTATTTCCTAGAACTGTACAACTAAGACAAATACTATTTAAGAACTTTAGTTTTAAGAGTGTAGCTGGCTGTTTAACAAAGAACACACTGTACAGTTATGAGAAAAATATACAATGATACAGGAATAGTTACTTGCCGCATATATTGTCTACGCTCATACCATCTGTTGTGTCTTATCTTGTCTATCTAACCATATCCCTCTCTCTCCTCGCAATGTGTTCTGTTGCTATAGCTTTGCTAGACAATAGGATACAGGATATCCCAAGGGAGAAGATGAGAGATACACCAGATTGTGAAAACATTCACACTCAGCATGTTGTGGACTAGAGCACATGTGCAACTAGAATGTGAGGCATGGACGAGGCTGTGTGTGTGTGTGTGTGTGTGTGTAATTATGCAGGTAAGTAGGTATTGTCTGCTAGTACTCACAAGGCACAGCATGGCGGTATAGATTGTCTCTGATGGTCTGCTGAAGATCGTAGTCTGGTGAGGACTTCTGGAAGCGCAGACTTAAGTAGTGCCTCAGGTCCTTGTTCAGTTTATGTCCTACAGACACACACAAACAAACAAGCACGCAGTCAATATATTAAGTGGCTTCCCGAAAATAAACGTTAAATCTTGGATCGTCGTTTGAGGTAAAGGTGAGCAATTTTGCAAAAATATAACCTCATGATACTTTATACACAATACGCATCATGATTTGCAAAAAAACGAAAACTGCAGCAACAAGTCAGAGCCACATACATAAAAACGTTATCCAAACTATGTAAGATAGAAGAGCAGGTGAAAAAAATCAAACAATTAAGATATGATTAAGATAATATGCCAAATACTCAGTAAAATATGCCAATTACTGAGTGAAATATGCCAGTAACTGAGTGAAATATGCCAATTACTGAGTGAAATATGCCAATTACTGAGTGAAATATGCCAGTAACTGAGTGAAATATGCCAATTACTGAGTGAAATATGCCAGTAACTGAGTGAAATATGCCAGTAACTGAGTGAAATATGCCAATTACTGAGTGAAATATGCCAATTACTGAGTGAAATATGCCAGTAACTGAGTGAAATATGCCAATTACTGAGTGAAATATGCCAGTAACTGAGTGAAATATGCCAGTAACTGAGTGAAATATGCCAATTACTGAGTGAAATATGCCAATTACTGAGTGAAATATGCCAGTAACTGAGTGAAATATGCCAGTAACTGAGTGAAATATGCCAATTACTGAGTGAAATATGCAAATTACAGAGTGAAATATGCCAGTAACTGAGGGAAATATGCCAATTACTGAGTGAAATATGCCAATTACTGAGTGAAATATGCAAATTACAGAGTGAAATATGCCAGTAACTGAGTGAAATATGCCAGTAACTGAGTGAAATATGCCAATTACTGAGTGAAATATGCCAGTAACTGAGTGAAATATGCCAGTAACTGAGTGAAATATGCCAATTACTGAGTGAAATATGCCAATTACTGAGTGAAATATGCCAGTAACTGAGTGAAATATGCCAATTACTGAGTGAAATATGCCAGTAACTGAGTGAAATATGCCAGTAACTGAGTGAAATATGCCAATTACTGAGTGAAATATGCCAATTACTGAGTGAAATATGCCAGTAACTGAGTGAAATATGCCAGTAACTGAGTGAAATATGCCAATTACTGAGTGAAATATGCAAATTACAGAGTGAAATATGCCAGTAACTGAGGGAAATATGCCAATTACTGAGTGAAATATGCCAATTACTGAGTGAAATATGCAAATTACAGAGTGAAATATGCCAGTAACTGAGTGAAATATGCCAGTAACTGAGTGAAATATGCCAATTACTGAGTGAGATATGCCAGTAACTGAGTGAAATATGCCAGTAACTGAGTGAAATATGCCAGTAACTGAGTGAGATATGCCAGTAACTGAGTGAAATATGCCAGTAACTGAGTGAAATATGCCAATTACTGAGTGAAATATGCCAGTAACTGAGTGAAATATGCAAATTACAGAGTGAAATATGCCAGTAACTGAGTGAAATATGCAAATTACTGAGTGAGATATGCCAGTAACTGAGTGAAATATGCCAGTAACTGATTTAAATATATGGCAGTAACTGACTGAAATATGCCAGTAACTGTGCAAAATATGCCATTTATGAGTGAAGTATGCCAATAATTGGGTTAAATATGCTAGTGGCTGAGTGAAATATCCATTTGTAAACACACATGGGCGTTAGGTGACCTGTAAATTTGACTCAAAAGAATAGACACTCAAGCCACACACCAGTGGGGTAAAAAAGTCTGGGGATGGATGGTTGTAGCATATCAAGATCATTACCCCACAAAAAGGCTAATTCTGCCCATCTACTATTGCTCGGCACACCGCTGAGTTAAGACACACTCCCTCTTCATTTGAATCACTTTTAAACATGACAAGTCTGAAAAACAATAAAACAGCAATCTCTTTAAACCCCCACAGTGTGTAATACACTCTCAGAAAACTGAGGGAAACTGCCACTGGGGTGGGACCCTCAAGGGTACATCTCAGCACCTTTAGTCAGGGAACAGAACTGAGCCATAATCCACTGAAATTATATTTTCTAAGTTCTATTGACTCCACACACGTCACCTTGTCTCCAGGCTTTTATTTTATTGTTCTGTTTTAAAACATTGGTTTAGAAAAAGGTACAAATTTGTACTTTATCACCTGAGAACAACTTATTTAAGGTACACAACTCGTTCCTTTGAGGGTACATTTACATAGTTTGTACCTTGATAAACAAAAATATACTTGCATAGTACCTCCATTTCTAAGAGGGTGGTATTTTCAGCATTTAAACAAAAAAGCTACACTTAGAAAAGCAAACAGTGACATAATCTATCACAATAAAGATAATATACTGTCATATTGTCCACTCTACATTGGTGTGTGCCATATACAGCCTGTACATACAATAAATATCAATACATTCACTGTTTAATAAATTATTTGTGAAAGAAAGCAGTGCCAAAAGAAAAGGATGCTCTGGAGCAGCTTCACATGAGCCTAAGATCACAATGCCCTAAATCCTCACCGTCAAGTGTCACCTAGAAATGTATGAAGCCCCCCCAGCATTGGGCTGGAACTGATGAACCAACCGCTTGGGTGACAGAACTTATCTTCCAACCTGACCTCACTAATGCTCTTATGGCTGAATGCAATCAGATCCCTACAGCAATGTTCTGCCATCTGGTGTAAAGCCTTCACAGAAGTAAAGAGGCTGATACTACAGCAGTAAAGGGACAAACTCCCTAATAATACTCTTGTTTTCAGAAGAAAAGCTCAAATACAAGTTAGTATGGCATTTACGGGACATTTAACTATTCCCAATGATCCTTGCCCACAACTACAGCTCAGTTTTGGGATCTAGAGCAGCTGTAGTTACACACAGCGTGAGTCATCAGGTAAAGATGCATTAACCACCACAGCAGCCCTCGAGAATTTAAGCATTAGTAGAGTGGAATTCATGATCAGCATTAGGTTTGTGACAGAACTGGGATTCAGTTTAGGTTTAGGGTTTGAGTTACGGATGGGGTTAAGCTTACGCTCCACATTTTTCCCTCCTCCACAAGACATGATGGAAAACTAGCATCATTTATGATCAAACCACGTGGTGGAAATGAAACGAACTTCATTTTCGACACTATGGCATCTATATCTCAGCCTCTTCATCCTCGCTCAGTGCATCCGGTCCGTATGTGTGTCACTCAGCGACGGCTAACCACAGTCAGGTAGCTGTTACCTAGCAACCGTTTGCAGCTGACAACCAGCGTTGCGGTCCCTACTGGGCACTCCGGATAAGAAGGAAAACGAGAAGAAAGAGCAAAGGAAAAAAAAAACAAAAGAAGCAAAGAGAGGAATACATGTAGCGTCCACAGCCACTGTGTCCACTCCTGGAGACTATAAACACCTACATCTAGGTGTTTATTATGATGAGGAAGAGGACAAAATTCCTATCACTATGCTCCGTGGACTGGTTCACAACAGTACACCATTTTGTAAACACGGAAAGCCAGAAGCTGTCCCAGCTTGATGAGTGCACACATATGCACATAGATCTTGATGTATGTGCGCATCCAGAACTGCCCGAGAAGGAAAAAGAGATTGGGTGAATGTGGCTGTGATTGAAATGGATCCCTTTCAGGGACCTATTACATATGTTGGCCATATTTCTTTTAGTGCCAGAAGCATAAAATGGAATTCCAGAGTGGTTTTGAGGGAGCTGCAATCTCACACACTGCACTCGTAATTTCTAATAAACGCTGCACATAATGATATCAGCTGAATGTATACCGTCTCTTCTTACAATGCAATGGACACAGAAACTTTAGTTAAATGTTATGGAGACAAAAAAAACAAACAAAAAAACTGTAGTTCAGTTAAAAACAAAGGGAGGAGTTTTTGTTGGGGGGTGGGTGTTGACTGGTAATACCTATGTGAATTTATAAGGCGTTAGACTGGAAGAAGGAGGGGTTTCAGCCGTGTTCTTACCCCCAAACTTCAGTTACAACATAACTGCACAGTGACACAGGTTGATGATGAAAAAGGATCCAAATTAGTTTATTGATTAATAAATGGTTTTACTGGTGTTCAGTAAATTACATAGCTGCGCATACATAGCAGAGGTTACTGAGGGTAAAGGGACCCATTTTGTTCACAGCTTGTGTTTCATGTTCAGAATAGAATAGAATAGAATAGAATAGAATAGAATAGAATAGAATAGTTAAGAATAGGATATAGAATAAAATAGAATAGAAAGGAATAGAATAGAATAAAATAGAAAAGAATAGAATAGAAAAGAATAGAATAGAATACAATAGAATAGAAAAGAATAGAATAAAATAGAAAAGAATAGAATAGAATAGAATAGAAAAGAATAGAATAAAATAGAATAGAATAGAAAAGAATAGAATTAGTTAAGAATAGAATAGAAAAGAATAGAATAGAAAAGAATAGAATAGAAAAGAATAAAATAGAATATAATAGAATAGAAAAGAATAGAATAGAAAAGAATAGAATAGAATAGTTAAGAATAGAATAGAAAAGAATAGAATAGAAAAGAATAAAATAGAATATAATAGAATAGAAAAGAATAGAATAGAATAGAATAAAGTCATAGAATGCATTACAGTGATTGCTGTTACAAAGGTCATTGTTAGACACGACATAAAGCATCAATATGATAAAATACATCAGTGTTCAATTAAAAAAACTGATTTATTATTAGCAATATACTTCATTTACAGCAGGTTGCCAACTAACATCATGGTCCAAATATTATTCCCTG
Source organism: Pygocentrus nattereri (assembly GCF_015220715.1). NCBI lineage: Eukaryota > Metazoa > Chordata > Actinopteri > Characiformes > Serrasalmidae > Pygocentrus > Pygocentrus nattereri. The sequence goes on from NC_051239.1 coordinate 18,186,499, forward strand.
AAAAGGCGCAATAATTATATGCATGAATATAGACTTTAATTGGGGTAATATGCGTTAATGGAACATCAATCCGATTTTAGAACATCAATCCGATTTTAGAACATCAATCCGATTTTAGAACATCAATCCGATTTGGACATTTTATAATAAAGTGTAAAACCAGTAGAGGGTAGTATTGCTGTGATTTTCACAGTCATAGCTTGTTGTTAGGCAGGACATTAGGTGGACGATATAATAACATACACTAGTGTTTAAGAAATTATTGAATTAGTTACTGATAATAAACAATTTGTCAGCCCAGCAATATATGCAACAAAATATCAAATCCAGCCAATTTATTCCTTTTTTCATATACGCTAACTGTAGGCTGTGGCTGCTAAGCCACACAACTAGGCCAAGACAATATCACAATCATATCAGTATCAGTAGTTAACTGCTTAAAAAAAGGATCAGCGTAAATATTTAGCTTTGCAGTTTATTTATTTTACTGCATCTGTAAACTTGAGAAAATAAAAATGACATTTCTCTATATTACTAATCCTAATTAAATTCTAGCTAGAATAATTAGGACAAAATAGAGCAACACACCTGTACAAATTTAACCAAGCACGAACGTCCGACGCACTGAATTTAGACAAAATCTAGTTTGTCACCTATCTGACTGTTGTGAATTGGCTAAACAACGCACACTGGTATACGTCCACTTCTGCGCTAGCATAAAACACGAGGTCCTGCTGCTACAGCTGGAAGGGAGGAAGCCCAGGTGTCCTCATGAATCAATCACCTAATCAATTATGTAACATGTCCCACAGTTCTTTGCATGCCTCCACGACGCACGTTAATGCAGAGAGAGCAGGGAGTCTCTGTGCTCCAGCAGGACACACAGTGTCTTGACACACGCTGGCTGTGCAGGGTAGAGCTCACTTACACGTGCATGCACACATGTTGGTGACATATCCTGGCTGTGTAGGGCAACAGATACACACAGACACACGCACTGACTCAGCACAGGTTGCTACCGTCTATATGCTTACAGTTACCCCAATATTGAGCTCAGATTGGTGCTACAATGGGTTAAATATTGGGTTCATATTCTGGCAAAATGAATGATGCCCTTCTGATTATCTCTAAGCCATAATATACTGCTCAACAGTACAAAAACATATGAAAACATAAAACAACCCTGAAGAGCAGAGGTTTGGTTGCAGCCATAAATTTACAGAAGGCCTCACACAGCGCTGCTGTTTCTCATAACTGAACTTGATGCTTTCATCGAGCAATGTAGTTCAATGCTCATATCAAGAGGACACACTTTGCCAAATCTAGGTTTATTGGAAACTGACAAAGTTTCATGGTATTAAAACGATAGTAATAGCTCTAAACTCCTAAAGGTTGGCTGAAAATGTGATGTTAAAAGGTCACACGGTAATGAGTTTCATTCAAATGACGAGCCAGGCAAATAGTCTTATTACAATGCTGGGGAAAATGACACCTTTTTTCCCAACTTTGCAAACATTCCAGCATATTAACAGCGAAAATATGTAAAAATAATATCACATCACACTCTTCACAAGTAGAGGTACTCTGTATATCTGTATTGATGGGTATCAGTAAATCTGGGATCGGATATCAGAGGGTAAAAATCTGAACTGACTGCAATGAATCTGATTGAAGCCTGTAACAAATCTGTCCCGAAACAGCCGTCACTTACACTCTGCGATGTGAT
>NC_051239.1:18193224-18218224 GCF_015220715.1 Pygocentrus nattereri
ACACACTAGTGAGCACACACACACACTAGGGGGCAGTGAGCACACTTGCCCGGAGCGGTGGGCAGCCCAATAAGCAGCGCCCGGGGAGCAGTTGGGGGTTAGGTGTCTTGCTCAAGGGCACCTCAGTCATGGACTGTCTGCACTGGGGATTGAACTGGCGACCTTCCGGTCACGAGGCTGGATCCCTAACCTCCAGCCCATGACTGCATAATAATAAAGTAATATTATTATAAGCACACAGAAAAACACACTATTTACTATTGAGCAAAATAAAAAGAAAAGAAATACTAATACTGAAAGGCTGAGAAACAGTCAGTATTACCGTAACCGCTTTTTCTATAAAGGCTACAAAAACAAATAAATACAAATCTTTCATATAGGATTATATATATATATATATATATTCTATAATAACCATAATCTATTTTTGTTCAGTTGTTAAATATCGTGGTTAGGACAGTAGCCAGTAGTACTGCCTGAGATACATGACAGTGTTTCATATCAGAATCTTCTTTGAGATCTCAAAGAGCCGGCTTTGGGTAAACAGCAGACGAATGATGTTATTAGCTTTGTTAGAAAAGGCTCAAAAAAGGCTGTTGCGCTGGTCTGAGTGGACCAGACACAGCAGTGCTGCAGGAGTTTTTAAACGCCTTTAAACACATGAGAACAGTCCACCAACCAAAAATACCCAACCAACAGCGTCCTGTGGGCAGCGTCCTGTAGCCATTGATGGACCGGAGGGTGACCAACATAAACTGTGCAGCAGCGGATGAGCTTCTGTCTGAGTCTACAAGGTAGGCCAACAACGTAGGAGTGTTTGGGAGTTTTTTGGATGTGGTATTTAGCTTAATACTATCTCAAAAAAGCCTTGGGTTTAGATATCATAACATAATCCTTGTGAATATCGAAGGATCTAAGGTCCGAATGCTTTACTGTTTTTAAACTTTAAATAGTTTTTTCACTGTGGGACTGCAGTTTGAAGTAAGTCAGTAGAACAGTCCATACTCAAAAATCACCCATTTATGTGTAATGCAGTTATTGCTCATATAAGCTTGTGTGAGTTTGTCTTAGGCCAGGTTGGGCCCACTGATGCCAGGCTGTGCCAGGTTATGTGTGTACCGTGGCTAGCAGGTACCCTGGCACAAAGCTATGTGCTGAACACATACTAGCAGGTGCGAATCACTCTGTGAACAAGGCACACTGGGAGAGACTGTATTTCAACTGTTTTAGTTAAACCACGCTTTACTGATAGGACTGTCACGTTTTTGAATATGATTGCCAGCTCATCAACTGTAATACGTCTTAAACTGAAGCAACCGAAATTTTCAACGTCCTGTGCAATGCAAGTATGGAACAAGACACTCTGAACCTTTAAAACGGATAAATAACATGAACTCTCACAATCTTGAACGGCCAAAAAAGCTCATTTAAAGTACACTTTCTGTTCTACTTAACAAACGCTTCACAGTTCAATTCTGTTCATATACACTGCCCTTCAAAAGTTTGGATTCACACTTTGTTCATCTTATCAGCTCCACTTACTGTATAGCTGGACTTTGTAGTTCTACAGTTACAGACTGTAGTCCATCTGTTTCTCTGATACTCTGTTACCCTGTTCTTCAGGGGTCAGGACCCCCATGGACCCTCACAGAGCAGGTATTATTTGGGGACAGACCACTCTCAGCGCTGCAGTGACGCTGACGTGGTGGCGGTGGTGTGTTAGTGTGTGTTGTGCTGGTACGAGTGCAGTTTGTAAACACTGTGTCCACTCACTGTCCACTCTGTTAGACACTCCTACGTTGTTGGTCCACCTTGTAGATGTAAAGTCAGAGACGACAGCTCATCTGCTGCTGCACAGTTTGTGTTGGTCGTCCTCTAGTCCTTCATCAGTGGTCGGGGGACGCTGTTGGCTAGACATTGTTGGTTGGTGGACTATTCTCAGTCCAGCAGTGACACTGAGTTGTCTAAAAACACCAGCAGCACTGCTGTGTCTGATCCACTCGCGCCAGCACAACACACACCAACACACCAGCATCAGGTCAGTGTTACTGCAGTGCTGAGAATGATCCACCACCCAAATAGTACTGGCTCCGTGGTGGTCCTGACCATTGAGGAACAGGGTGTAAGGGGGCTTACAAACTATACAGAGAAACAGACAGACTACAGTCTGTAACTGTAGAACTACAAAGTGCACCTATAAGTAGGTATCATAAGAGGAGCTGATAAAGGGCGTGTACTGAATGAAGTGGCTAGTTGGTGTATATAGGAGAGTTATTTATTTATGTTTTGTCTTGCTACTTTAAACATTGTGAATATGAAGTGTTTACAAACTTTGCAAAAAAAACTTTTTTAATGTGGTATAATGTACATATATACTCATATTGGTGGTTGGTGGTTGTTTAGTATAGTGGATAACATCTCTGCCTTCTATGCTGTAGACTGGGGTTCAATCCCCCGCCTGGGTGAACACCCAACACTATACCAATAAGGGTCCTTGGGCAAGACTCCTAACACCACCTTCGCCTACCTGTGTAAAATGATTAAATTGTAAGTCGCTCTGGATAAGAGCGTCAGCCAAATGCCATAAATAAATGTAAATAAATATTTGTATGGTTCATTTCACAGGGATGCACAATCATGCATTTTTATGGCCGATTCAGATTCGGTTTTCTTCACTGCCAAATCAGCAAACTGCCAAGTTGGCCAACCTACATTTTTGGCTGATTTTTATTAGCAAAAGCTTTTTTTTCTGCAACAGACAACAAAGCTAACTCCATAATTTATCAAAGCTTTCACTTTGGGGTCTGAATGAAGGTCTTATATGGAGCACAGTTAGGCCCAAATGCACCATATGCTTGTTCTTGTCAAAATACTGTAACATAGATCGGCCAAGAAATCTATAAATCAGCTGATTACTGAGCAAATGTTAGGAGCGAACACTGGCTGTGCACCCATTTTATTTCCAGACATTATTGCAACTTCATATAGAAGATACAGATGATTCAGGGGAACCTTAATATCGACTGATTTATATCAGTTGGGCCCCAGATTAAAAAGGAGCATGTGACTTTCACCTAAACAAAAAAAACAGCCACCTGTGCAGCCTCGCTGTATTGTACCGAGTAAGATGACACGCTTTCTCAGATGCTGCTCTGGGCCAATGTCTCCATATCACACAAAGGATAATGAAAACTGCACACAATAGGTAGCGTGGGGTCAGGTTGGAATTAGATATTAGCGAGATATTATGGTATTAGCACTGAGGGTAAGTGTGGGGGAGCTGACGTGAGCACAGCACAGTTGGGCAGGCGTCCCCCTGGCATCTGGAGCGCTAATGGAGGTCACCCTCATCTGTGAGGTGTGAAGGAGACAGCTGGACAGCACACACACACACGCATACTTACACACACACACACACACACACTGAAGACAGAGCCAGGTCACGCTACAAGCAAGGTCACTGCCATAGTTAGCATCAGGTAAGGAGAGGTCTTACACCACCACATGATCATATTCATTTAACCAAGGGTTCAACAACAAATGCACGTTCACACTAAAAGTACTTCAGACCTATCCATGAAGTTATTGGGGCTGATCAGATTACTGCATTCAAATTATTTGAGGATTTAGGCCTGTTCCCTTAGCAGGACCCTCCGTGCGGTAAGCACTTAAACCAATCCTTTAGTTACTTTTCTTTGCTTTATCTTTTATCTGTTATTTCCACAAAGAGTTTACACTCTTTTTCTTGCCATAACTTTGTGACGGTTCCTAACACTGAAGCAGAATGCAGGAGCCAACACAGTGATAAAGTGCAGAGCTAAATCTTTGGGAAATAAAAGTTAATAATAACTTCATAAAAGCGCAGCTCTGTAAACGTTGTGGAGTACGGATGTCAACTTTAATTTGGCCACAAAACTGTAATATAATCTAGTAAAAAGAACAGAATTGTGAATGTCACGTAATCTGGCCGAGGCTGTTTTGTCTGATGGAGGCGTGGCTGAAATGGCAAAAATATCTTGTCTAGATACTTGACATTTTCTCAAAACAAATCAAAGGACTGTCCCAATTATTATACAGTCATCCGATCACAGTTACAGATGATCGCAATTATGATGATCGCTGACGATCATCATTTTCCACAGTCGTTATATTTCACAGTGAAAATGTAGAACATTTTTAGCCCGTATGCCAGCATGAGGAGTGCTTTTTTGCTTATAGTTTTACTTTGGTGAAGAACATATAGCTCTGCTCAACACTACACATAATTCTGTGTAATTGTATTTATTTGGGTATTGATTCGACAGCACAACCACTGTTAACTAGTAAACATTCAGCCAAGTTGCACTGTATTTTCATAGTTGCAAACAATGAACAAGTTTATTATTAATTAATCACTAACTATTGCAATCAAACAGTTTACATTGTTTACTGTACTGCACTATTTTGATGAAAAAGTGATCAAATATCATCATTTCAGCCTGATATATCCTAATCTGTTTTGTCTGGCGCTGTGTTGCCATAAGTCCATTTGTTCAGAAGTTGAGACATGACAGGAGCATGATATCTGCCTGCCACAATGGCACACAGTGCTCCGCCCCCTGAGCGAGTTAAACCAGTGTAGCTCAACAGCTGCATTTCTATAACAGTCTTATCTATGGTAGCACAGAAAACATGCTTTGGAAGCTGTCACATCCTGTTTAAAAGCTCGGTTATATTCACATGTGGTAATACTAGCGTCTTCCTATGGTCTGCATTAACCAATAAACAATGAAATAAATGGGGATTGTTTCTTTTAAACCGAGAGTAAATGTGTTTTTACTGTCACTGGGAGCTGTAACTCAAGCTGTAACTCACCAGCCAATGGATTTGAATTTTTAAAAATCTATATTTCATTTAGATGTAACCAGATAACGACATCTATTTTTCAAACTCAATGAACTGCAAACCAACTCCAAAAAGGAAATGTGATGGAGAATAAAGTGCAGAGTACTTATCACAATATCACAATCAAACCCCTTTAATAGTCCCCACATTTCAGGGCAATGGACAAATGAACATAATCTTAAACTTAAAAGTGTCGGCACTTGCTCACTAATTCCAAAAGCATTCCTTGGTCAGCCACCGCTGTAATTTTCCATGGTTGGCCAACTTGTTTTGCCTTGCAAAGCTCACTGTCCAATACAACTTGCTAAACACACCACGGTCTCTGAGTGACCTTTCAGCCTCATAAATGCCTGCATGACTACCACTGACACATCCTTTGTCCATAGGATGAGACAAAAACTCCAGATGTTAATATCACTTCTAGAATCCACTCTAGACCTTTGTTAGTGTGCTTGTACACAGCACCTGCAAGCAGCAACCTGTCCAAGTATTTACGATACAATAGATGGAAAGAACTACACAAAAAGCACTGTGACTTCTTTGGGATTCATCTAATATGCACGTTAACACTGATGACATACCAAAATGAAAATTCCTGAATCATAACTGGAATCATAATTCAAGACACACGTGACGGGAAACCAAAGATTATTTTTTTATGTTCTTTATTTATGCTTAGAATAAATCTAGCAAACATAAAACCACAAGGTAGTAAAGAAAACGCACTTTTTGAATGATAAAATCTTTCAACCAAGCTGACGATGAATAAACAGGGTTCACAAAAACGTAAACTTAGCTAATTTATTTCAGGACATAGGCTACAGAATTTAATGTGAAATCTAATGCATGTTTAGTCATTCAAGACAATGAATTCTTTTATTTTTTAGTTATTCTTTGCACTTTGCTGTTTGTCTGACATCACTTGCGCCCGAATTAGACAAAAAAACAACAGCATTCTTTCTCTGCCAGTTAGTACTAAAAACATGAAGACAGTGAATAGACACAATGAGCAGACAGGGGCTTTAAGTAATGAAGTCTATTCATTCTGTATAATTTTTTTTAAGAAAACAGCCTAAATAACGACAAACCGGCACAAATTTTATCAGCCACTTTTTCTCCAAGCAAAATCCATCCAATTTAGCAAAATCTCGCCCAATCTGGCAACACTGTCCACTTTCGATAGTCAATGTAAAGAGAAATTACAAACTGGTCAATATTATAGTTCTGACTGTTTTTCACTGTTTATCTCCTGCTTTTCAAGTACATTTGTGCTGACCAGCACAGGACAGCGAAGGAAACACACAGTATTTTTATTACTATTGCTCTTTTATATTACTATATAAATAATAACATAAAAATCTTTAGTGCTTTATTATGAATCTTTAGTTTTTTGGACAGTATCTTGGATTTTAAAGTAGTCAAGCGTCTAAAAACGCTAACATGGCTAACAATGACTTAAAGCTGGGGGGCAAGCATATTCCCAATTCTACAGTACCAACTAGCAGTGGTTAAAGCTGAAATTTCATCCAAACCTAAAATAGCAAAGCATTCTGTCCAACCTGAACAACAAAATTCTGTCCAAAACTGATCACTACCAACCAGAGACCAAATAAAACCTCACATTCCCAATAAAACCCCATCTTTTGTCCTATACTGACCACCACCAACTGGAGGCCAAACAAACCTATTCCCAGTAATGCCTTGGCCACAGTGAGAGTCATTATCAAATTACTGAAACAAACCTCTTTAAAAAGCTATCCTACATTATGTTTATCATTAATCAGTGTCTTCAGACAACATTTCTAATGTTTTAGTCTAGATCAACTTCAAATAATGACTGTATCTAAAAACTTTTGCACTGCTTCTGTCCCCCTCCTTCTCCTCCTCCTCCTCCTTTACTACTGATGAACTGAGTCTATCAAAACACCTCTACTAGCAGCAGCAGTAGTTTCAGGACACTGTCCTGCTACAAGGTGAAGCATCACCCTGTGATATTTGAGGCATTTGCATAAGATGTTTCTACATAATTCGAGAGTTCATCCTGCTGTTACACTGACAGTCACACTAACTTGCACAGCACCTTCTATCTCACATCAAGCAAAAGGAAACGCACAAGCCTGGGATCGTTCTGTGATTATGGAGTGTAGGGCAGTCACCATTGGGGGGTGCTGTTATACTCATGTAGAACACGTTCACAGCTGGTAAGGTAGGCTTTCCATCCAATGGCTAGAGATTGTCTGAGTGAGGAAGCCACTGATGCTCAATTCTGATGTTACCAAAGATCCCATAAACTAGAAACAATTACAATCATTTGGATTTTAAGAGTTGTCTACTGTTTATTAGAGATCAGCTGCAAGGTTGATCTGAGAGCAGGTAGCAAAAGAGTAAGGACATAGATAGAGTCAGTTCTCCATTAAGAGGCCTATGTGCAGCAGGATCATTTGGGTTCGAAACCATTCGAATAAAAACAGAAAAAAGTCAGGGTTTGTTGTAGAGGTCACATCTCAAGGTGTTCTAGACCAGTGGCTCTCAAACCGGATCTTCAGAGACCCTCAGACAGTCTACATTTTTGGTGTATCGCTACACGTTGCAAGTTAGTTCAGGGCAAAAAATGTGGATGGTCTGGTGGTCCCTGAGGAGACCACTGAGGAGACCTAGACTATTAGTTGGATTTCATGTGATACAATACCGATTTTAAGGATAATAATATTAATCAACCAATACAATTTGTTCAACAATGAAATGGACATTTGTGTCCACATTTTTTTTATTTAGAGCTGGAGCTACAAGGGTAATATTATTAAAGGGTAATATTATTAAAGCTAAAACACTTTATAAGCCAACAGTCACTCAAATCTTTTCCATGAACTTCTCTCAATCCGCTCAAACTGCATCCAGGTCTACATGAACAAAAGTTCACCACGTAAGCAAAGTGATCAACCTTTGTTGACTGCAGGTGTTATGCTGAATTCCCACTACATTTCACATGCATATGGATATGATTTCTTTTCTTTTCTGTTATTTTTTTATGACTAAATGTTAAACTTCAATGTAATCTAGTGTCCTTGCACCTGCATGCAGGGACACAGGTGTTTTAGGTCAGGGGGGATTCAATTTTAAGCAGCACATACATGACGTGAAGGATGATGTCTTGCAAAATGACTTGCCTTTTCATTAGAATTTTTTTTTGATATACAGAACGTGCCAATAGTGCTATGATGTGCTAAGAGGCGACAATAAACCCATAAACAACTCAAACTGCTCAGAGTTCTCTGTTCTCTCTTCCTCTGGGTAAACTTTTATGTAAATGTGTCGAGTGGCATCTGATCAGACACTTGATTATCATGCCCACAGTTGTAGACTGAGATTCAAGACTCGAACGCACACCAAGTGGGAGATTTTTTAGTGGATGAAAAACGGACATGTTCAAAGCGCAGGACGTTCTCACATTTTAATGTTTAAAACAATATTCGGCTGCTTTCAGGCATAGAAATGGCCTACAGATCTGCACCTGTTTCCCCTCTTTGCACCACAACCTGCTTGTGTTCTACAGATATGCCCCCAAAACGGCCAACAGTTGGCGAAGGAAAAAAATACAGTGTAAACTCAAAGTTCGTATCTTTTATTTTTAGCCATTGCAGTTAAACAATCCTGAATGGTCCTGCCAGGCCTTCAGCACCCACAAAGTTCCCACAGCCATGTTCCATTGCTTTAGTTGTCAAATCTTACAGTGGAGTCATAGTTTTAGAGAAGCTTCAGAGCTTGTAACTACTAGGGAAGCACCAATCCAACTTTTTCTATCTCGATACCCATTCCGATACCTGTACTGACCATCCAGTTCCACTAATGAAAATTCCAATAGAGAGTCACATTTTGGAGTGATGTGTCAAACAGACACAGTATCGATAGCAAACTGGTCTTCTGTGGCTGATTAAGACCTGCACTGTGACGCGTCTGTCTTTGTGCATTTTTGTCTGACAGAACCATAAAGTAATATATAACCTAAGCGAATAAAATGTCATTCAATAAATGTTTCTACACATTACATCCGTGAATCAACCCATAAAATCGCAGGAGCACAAAAATTGCCTAATTTTTGGCGTTTTTTACTGAAAAAAATGTTAAACCATGATATCAAAGGCAAAATTTACTATAAAAAGAACTGCACAAAACCCTTCGACCTAAAATCCAAGTTATTTGAGGTTATTACTTCTTTGTTTTCAAGTTATGGCCCTTTTTTCTGCACAGTGCCGCTGTGCGTTTCATGGAACACTGCTTGTACATGAAAGTTCTCTTGGCAGTTTCTGTCCACAGCTACAAAAGTGCGTTGTGCAAACTCCACACAAAAACAGGGTCTTGCTTTTCTTACCTACTATGCATCCAACTGGCAGCAACAACCTAACAAAAGCCAATCTGCACTACCGTTTTCTGCTGCCGTGTATGGACGCTCCCAGCTCGACTTTCAGATCTCCAAATCATGCAATCCGATTGGCTGTGGCTCACTAATCAAGGCCAATCAAATGCAGAACGTGGCCTATACATCAAGACGCGTCAAGACAGTGAAGACAGTGAAGACATATAGACAGATCTACATATAAAAAGACTTAACAAGCATCGTGCCAAGTGCATGGAAAGGGTATGCACATTTTCTATAAAAAGGAAGTGACCCACAATTACAAACTTGGGCCAGTATTTTAGCTTGTTTTCTTTAGTTTACAGGAGAAAAGTCCATCTCTCTAGCTCACGCTACTGAGGAGCAGTAACGCTTTAAAATAGCGTGGGGTTTCATCTCAGCAGTGAGACTAACCGTTCTGTGGATTGATAGCGTCAGTGTTGGAGCTGATACTGATCCAGAGAAACGTGTATCAGTTGTAATTGCCAAAAAGATTTAGGTGACTATTGACATCCAGTGTTGTTTAGCATCGCTACTCTCGTTGCTTCAGTGCTTAACCAAAAAAGCTAATTTAAACACAAAACATGTCTTGGCTGATCGACTACATCTGGAGTAAATGGAAAACTGTGTAAATCAGATTTTTCACTGAACCATGGCTTAATTGCAGTCACATTTATTTGCAGGCCCTATTTTATGATGTTCCTTTGTGCAGGAAATTGTCGGTTTTATCCGTGCCTGAACAGCACTGAGCAAAGTATAATAGTAATAATGTGCAAGCTCTCTTCGTCAAGTCACTACAGGTTAATGGACAGCTTTTCATCCCATGCTCAGGGCTGTGTGTGTGAGTGTGAGCGGGGGGACGTCTGACCCCATTTTCGCGGTGACGTTGTGCTGCTGAGTCAGAGAACAGAATGCTGGGATATGGAGTCAGGCAATATGATGGTCTCACACACACACACATGCACACACACACACACACACACACACACACACACACATCTGCTCCCAGCTAAATTTAGCCAAAGAAACCCAGGCCCAGTTAAACAATCAACTCGCCTGAATGAGTGAGTAGGACAGGGAAAGAGCAGGAGAGAGAGAGTCAGCAGGAAAAGACAGCGCAAAAGCAAAACATGGATGAAGTGGATGGGAAAGAACAAGAAGGGGAAGAAAAGAGATTGTTGTTGGCCGAATCCCAAACGGCGCATAGCATGTACTGATTGAATCAGCCATGTTCCAAACACACCCTGGAACTCAGACACAACACACTAAAATAGTAAATTAAATCAACAATGTAGAAGACTTCTCTTGTGCTAAAGTAGGTCAGTAAAACATCCGTACACTTTATTCCAGCACATTTTTATGTACTACGACTACATTTTTCTTATATTCTTTTTTTATTTTATTTCCTGAGGTCCACTTACAACCATTCCCAACCCTTTCTTTAAGTAAGTAAGTGATACTTTTTTGATCCCACAACCAGGGAAATTCCACCTCCGCATTTAACCCGTCCATGAAGTGAAACACCACATACACACTAGTGAACACACACACTAGGGGGCAGTGAGCACACTTTAGCAGAGCTCAGTAATACTGAGATCAATAACCGATCACATTGATTTATCAGTCTACTCAGGCTTTAGCAGAGCTCAGTAACACTGAGATTAATAACTGATCACATTGATTTATCAGTCTACTCAGGCTTTAGCAGAGCTCAGTAACACTGAGATTAATAACCGATCACATTGATTTATCAGTCTACTCAGGCTTTAGCAGAGCTCAGTAACGCTGAGATTAATAACTGATCACATTGATTTATCAGTCTACTCAGGCTTTAGCAGAGCTCAGTAACACTGAGATTAATAACTGATCACATTGATTTATCAGTCTACTCAGACTTTAGCAGAGCTCAGTAACACTGAGATTAATAACTGATCACATTGATTTATCAGTCTACTCAGGCTTTAGCAGAGCTCAGTAACACTGAGATTAATAACTGATCACATTGATTTATCAGTCTACTCAGGCTTTAGCAGAGCTCAGTAACGCTGAGATTAATAACTGATCACATTGATTTATCAGTCTACTCAGGCTTTAGCAGAGCTCAGTAACGCTGAGATTAATAACCGATCACATTGATTTATCAGTCTACTCAGGCTTTAGCAGAGCTCAGTAACACTGAGATTAATAACCGATCACATTGATTTATCAGTCTACTCAGGCTTTAGCAGAGCTCAGTAACGCTGAGATTAATAACCGATCACATTGATTTATCAGTCTACTCAGGCTTTAGCAGAGCTCAGTAACGCTGAGATTAATAACCGATCACATTGATTTATCAGTCTACTCAGGCTTTAGCAGAGCTCAGTAACACTGAGATCAATAACTGATTACATTTTACAGTTTAATGCCTGTAAAGCCTGTACAGACAGTTAATACAATACCTTGTTATGAATATCTTGCTTGATGACTGAGATGTCATGGATGATAGTTTTACGATAAGATTTTGGCCTAAAATTTATTTTTAAAAAATATATTCGCAGAGATACTCAGAAAACCTTTTTGTTTTCAGACTGACCACTGCTTTACAATTATAGACATTACTTATAAAGGCTTATATAAGACACATGTTGGTTCGCTGGTGGTTTTAGTATATAAAATGGATATAACTGTTGTAAACATTGTGACCCCTGATTCTTATCACCACCACTGTAAGGATATCCAAATCGGTACGTTTCTCTACAATGAACCATTTCTCAGACCACTCTGAATGACTATGTTTACATCTCAGTGATTGACCTTTGCAGAAAGTTTAATAAAAAAGGGTGGAATTTTCCTTTAATGTGGCAAAGAACAGATGCAATAATTGCCTGACTCATGAAAATCCAGAGTTTTCCCATTATCCAGTTACCCAAGTGCATGTAAGTACACTCAACAGAGATTTTCTGCAGTTATCAGACTATATAGTGCATGTAAACACACTACATGGTTTCACCATTCTTCCTGCAAAATACTAGCCAGCCATTAGCTTTTAGCTTCCCATCAGTAGCACTAGCATTTTAGGTCTAGAAACTAACTTGCGACTTCTAAAAAACAAGCGACGGCAGCTTAGCATGCTCTCCAAAAGGCTTTTACACAACAGGGGTTCTTAACCTTGGGTTCCCAACGAGGTTCCAGGGGTTTGTTTGAGTGGTGCTATAAAGATACAAGCCTTATAAAACACAGAGAAAATCATTTTGATGAGTGGCTGGTGAAAAAGCCATGTCACTTCAACGGGAAAAAACGTGAGAGTGCCAAAAATTCAATTCTGATATCGCTAAATTTCATTTCGCGCAAAGGCGAATTTTGAGAACTTCACAAGCATCGCCCAATACATTTACATTTATGGCATTTGGCTGACGCTCTTATCCAGAGCGACTTACAATTGGATTGTTTTACACAGGTAGGCGAATGTAGTGTTAGGAGTCTTGCCCAAGGACTCTTATTGGTATAGTGTAGGATGTTTACCCAGGTGGGGGATTGAACCCCAGTCTACAGTGTAGAAGGCAATGGTGTTACCCACTACACTAACCAACCAGAAGAGAAAACAAAGGAGTGAAATACTTTTAACCCTAAAAAAGGGCCGCACTCTGAGAAAGGTTAAGGATCCCTGATATACAGCATAGCTAAACAGACACATGCAACCACGTCTTCACATGACACTATATGAAAGTGTCATTTCACGCAGGAGAGTTCTAAAAATAAGCCTAGCTTAGGGATGTGGAGCATAACAAGAGGGAAAAAAAGAACAGTGGGAAAAAAAAAAGAAGCAGCAGGCAGAGTCAAGCAGCAGAATGAAGCCGTGATATAACCGAGGGAGAAATGTAACGAGTGACGAGATAGAGGGAGACATCTCAGCACCGGGGATCTGAACTCTGCGGAGAAAGAATGGAAATGTTTGCCTATAATGACTCATCAAATTTTGCTGGGAGTTTTAAGAAGACTGAAACAGAAGATTGTTGAAGCAGACCAGAGTGCAACCGGAATAAAAGTGAGTTATAACCCCTCCGAGCCTGAGTTTCTATGGCTGTTATATAAGTTATACGTCTATAAGCTTTATGTGAGGGGAAAAAAAAACAATTCAACTAACCTTACTAAAGAAAAGCCGTCTATAAAAATGTTTTCATATGATTGCCAGATGGAAATGATCCAATTCGTCGCAGTTACTGTTGAAGAAAATATTTACAAGCATAAAAATATAGAAAAATAGAAAGGACTGACAAACTAAACTATGACACTGTCCTGAAGTCTCAGTTGATAATGAATGGCAGGTCAGATTCCTGCTTTAAAGTCAATGTGAAACAGAATAAATGATACATTTCCAAGTGAAGCATGGCATTAGGCTGGGTTTACTTGAGCTAGCTGAGTGATGATAAGTGGCGGTCGTGGAGGGGGAGATGAAAAATGATATTAGCTAATAATAAGGATGCACAACAGGCCAAGATCATCAGATATACGCTCAAAACATGGAAATGGCAAATCAGCCAATTTATTGTTTTTATTTTAGCAGACTGGTGTTGCGCTTTTATGACGTAAATAACGAGTTGCTGGTAAGAGCACTCGCGCTGAATTTGAACGCTGCTGCTATTCCTGAACCAAAATATTATGCATGACTCATGCTAAACTGCCATATACTTTACCTTCAATTTTTAAGTCATTGTTGCCCATTTAAATAACATCAAAGCATTAAAATGCCAGTTTGGCCCATTAAATAGCAAACAATGTTGTTTATATTGAGACTTTGGCTAATAAAAAGTGCCAGAAACGTGCTAAAATGTTTCCAATGTTTCAACGTGTTCAAAAAAAGGCTAATGGAATAAAAGAAAGCAAAGAAATGAGAATCCACCACAGACATTTATGATGCCAAGATAACGTCATTTTCCCCACCCGCTGGTGCACGGTGATGTCATCAAAGATCAGAAGATGCCCAAGAGGCAGGCGAGAGGCACTTTGATTTGTCTTTTAAATGATATAATACAATGATTTGTGTTGATGGGTTTACAGTTCAAGTGGAAGTTAAATGCAGTTTTACTACACATTTCACAGAAATGCCCTTGGGCGGTATGAAGAAACAGGCACAGTGGTCCAAATATCTGCATTAAAACAGTGAATTGGGACATTTTAAATGGAGTATATTGACATGGGCTTTTAATCAAACTGCGTACCCCATGTTTAGGGCCCAGAGTATTTGAGAGATTTAGAAGTCATGTTTGTTGACGGTCACAGAAAACAAGTACTACACATCCACTGTCATTCATTTTGCCTCGACAGATGTCATTCACTAACTAGCTCACAAGGCCGAACCTGAAGGAACAGCTTTTAAGTGCAGCCTGTTCCCTGTCAATTATTCATCACTCAGCACTTAGTCCTAAAGTAAAGAGTTCAGATTGGGTGTCCTGTGAAATTTTGCTAAATTTTATGTGGATGCCACTGGGAACCAAGTGTGGACTTTACCTGGCTATCTGTCTCATAATGTACAGGAGTATGCCCAGTAAAGGACCCACTGCAGCTCTATTCAAATACACAGCAACCAACTGATTCATTATACCAAAAATAAACTTAGGCTACATTTAGACTGCAGCTAAACTTGGCCCAAAACTGATATTGGTCTGAACTTACCTCGCTCCTGAACTGACCTGCATATGGAAAGAAAACTGACCCACTAAGCATGTTCATCCAATATTACGTACTTTATTAATTTAACAAGGGAATGTTGGATTTTTGCTGCCTATCTATGGCCTGGGAGCAGCACAGGAGCACCACTTCGTGTAGCTGGGGGGTTAAGCGCCTTGCCCGAGGGCAAAACCATGCACACCTGGTCAGTTTCTGGGATTTGAAGCTTCCTGGTTGCTGGCACATCTCACCTACCACCAGGCTACCAGCCACTCTAGCACAGCTGTCCCTTAAATTTCCTGAAGATTATCAGACTCCTTTGATATCACACAGCACTTTAATGTCTGGGACCTGATTCTTTAAGCTTGGAGGACGAACAACAGACACCCAAACAACCACACTGGACCTAGTTTACAGAAAAGAGTAAAAATAGTAAATGTCTGTGTTTATTTTATCTGTGGAAGCAGACTAAACAGAGAGAGGATGCTCAGATTCTTTCATTTGGCCGTCATGAGGAATAATTCTAGGAAACTGAGTGATGAAACAGTGCTATATTGAGACGATCACGGTAAGGCTCAGTCTCTTCTTTTCAAAATATTCTGAGATTAGAATTTAGAAAAGATTTAAGTTGGATTATTCTCAATAGAAAGCGCTGTGTGTATGCCAGTCTCACTAGGCTTACAAAGCGAAAGACGACATAGTAAGAGGCATTTTGATGCCACTGCCATGAAGAATCTGTTCCTAGGTGCAAAATTACGATGAAGATTGAGTTGGATTTCTGTAAATTTCACATGACTTCTGATCTGGCTGCAAATCTACAAATCTGAGTCACGAATAAATAAAAAAGTGTTTTTTGGGGCCACCATTACCCGCAGTGTAAAAGTAGCCTTAACACAACATTGTACTACAACAGCATGTATTCATGTTCGTCCTCAACAGACTCTCGTGGTCTTCCTCTCCCTCAAAAACTGCTATACTTGAGGATTCTGTACTTTCCTACCTTGGAATCCTCCCCTAATTCATCTCCCAGTCTTTTCTGTAAAGGATATTTTATTTCTAATTATTTCCAAATATGAACCTGCCTATATTACAGCAGCTTATGCCATGTGTGTGAGCGTGCGACAGGATGGAGAAATGTTTGATGTTGAGATCTTTGTTCTGGAAATAGATTCCAACTTAACATTGCACTTTGATGTCTTCAGGAACATCGGAACAGGTCCCACTGTCAAGACACACTGTACAGTTAAGATTATTTCAACCATTACAGTGTTCAAAGGGACTCCACTGGATCTGAAAGCAATCTTTGCGCTGTGATGTCTTTGTGAAGCCAAGCCCAGATTACTCAAAAGTCTATTTCCGAATGATTCTATTTATGTGGAACACATAATCGTCCTGACTAATTTAGGAAAATGTGCTTGAAAACACTTTCTGAAGGGCCTTGTTCTTTAAACCTTCACAATGTGTCAAGGAAAGGGTGGCCAAATGCCTTCAGAGCTGAACTTAGGGTGAGTATAGACCACCAAGAACGTCACCATTTTGTAGCCATCAGGAAATAAGGAACTCGAGGAACTCTTCGCTACTGTCATCTCCTGAGGAGTCATGTGTACAGTTTCCCCCAAATGTCACTGAATCCTTTGAATTACACAGTCATTAAGGTAGTATTCACCAACCCTGGTCCTGGAGATCTACCTTCCTGCAGTCTTTTTCCAACCACAATCTGCCACACAAGCTCCACCAAGTCAATTCTAGAGAAGTCCTTGATTGGCTGGATCAGATGCATTAGTGTTAGGTAAACAGTGGGGAGCACTTTAGATGCAAGTTGGAAGTAAACTACTCTGTGGGTTAGCAGGCTTTGCAGCAAGCTACGTTCTGAACATTACAAGGCTCATTTCTCAAATCCTTTTTTCTCAAATCCGATCTCTCTGACATGATCGTTCACACTTCTTTAGATAAGTGATTCAAATCTGTCATTAATGTGAACGCACTGGTGTCCCGAAACGACCCACATGTGCACATCCTACTCAGTAACGTCACGTGAATTAATCACGTCACACGCATCATCAGCAAACCGACTAAAGTAAGAACGAGCCTTCGCTGAGAAGATGATTAACTCTGATCAGCTCTCAGATGTTCATTATTAGAGCAAGAAAAGGTGAGATGTGTTTCTTTTCCAGCTTTTCCGGGCTTTAACTTCTGTTCGGCCCTGCTGCCATGTTAACACTGAATGATGTCGCATGCGCAGTGGAAAAAGCGCATGAATAAGATCGCGTGGCCACAAATCGGATACGTCTCTGATCTAGCGCCACGTATGAAAGTGACTCAGGTCGGAATTGAAAAGATCAGAGTCCACGCAGTCCTGAAAACATCGGATCTGAGTCACATCAGGGCAAAAAATTGGATTTGTGCCACTTCAACCTGGTAATGTGAACGTAGCCTAACTAACTGATCTCTCCTGAAACCTGCCCAGATCAATAATTACTGGTAATATTCAGATTGGATAAGTTTTCCAGATGTATGTCCACAAAGAAATGTGTGCCACAGGACATCTGCGCTAGTTTACCCTTCCAGATGATCAGCAGTTGGACCAATCCAGAATGGAAGGTTGATCATCTCTATAGTCCTGAAACCAGCTCATAACCATTGTTCTCACCTGTAGCCTATCCGTCTGCTTTTAAAAGCCACTTCCTCTTGGACTTCAGCTGCAAAGCCTCACATTTTTCCACGAGTCTGTTGCCTCACCAGTCTCCTTTTTTCTTTGTATACACTCTTTTGTCTTGATCTAGTCTTAGCTATTGTCTTGCCCAGTTGCAGTTACTGTTTAGCACAGCCATAGCTCTTGCGTAGCCTTAGTTCTAACCTTGGCCTTTTGTCCTTCCAGGCTTTAGCTTCACTTATCCTATCTTTCAGCTAAGCTGAGCACAATCCTATGTCCCTGCTCTTGGCCATTTCCTTCGTGTTCATGTTTTTCATGTTGTCTTGCCAATACCCAATTCCTCAGCTTTAGCTTGTTTGCCTCGCTACGACTGCCTGTTCTCCTGCGTTTAGCATTTGTTCTGTTAGCATTTGTAGTATCTTAGCCCAGCTACCCTTAGTTGTCTTGGCTTCAGTCTCTTGCTAATCTTCTTGCCTCTTACTTTGTCCTGTGATTTCTACTTGTACATTTAGCATTAAACCCTACTGCATTAGTGTCCATTGCCTTGGCCAGCTGTGGTTGTTACAGCTCTGTAATGTCTACAACTGATTCAAACGGAATAACAGACCTGCATAATTACAGAGATGGAAGTGCTTACTAGCTTTCTTTAGCAAATGCAGTGTGTCGTTTGTATTGCCATCATTTAGACACTTTGCAGCCAACCATTAACCATTATCACCACTTAAAATCTACAAGAGGTTGTTTATCTGCCATAGTGAGATTGTAATGTCTGATATTATACACTTGAAGCACATGTGGTTGGTTAGTGTAGTGGATAACATCTCTGCCTTCTACACTGTAGACTGGGGTTCAACCCCCCATCTGGGTAACCACCCTACACTATACCAATAAGAGTCCTTGGGCAAGACTCCTAACACCACCTTGGCCTACTTGTGTAAAAAAATGATCAAATTGTAAGGCGCTCTGGATAACAGCGTCAGCAAAATGCCATAAATGTAGAAGCAGGTCAAAACGTATTGGTTTCATAAGCAGAAAAAAAAAGAAAATGCTTCCTTAAGTGCCTCTATACTTAATACAACAATATGCACCTGACAGCATAAACTGGATACTGCAGTCCAATTTCAAAATATTGGAGAGAGTTGACTGCCCCCACCCCCTCCTCCCCAGACTCGAAGCTCACACGGGTTGCCAGGTTGAGGATACTTAATTTATACAAATGAGCACAGGATGAGTGCAACTTTACATTTTCTTAATGGCAAGGGATGAGTCCTCCACTCATCTTGTGATAAGCTGATCAGCTAATGTATATGTTTGCAATGCCTTTATTGATTATAGTGTATAAACCAGCATTTTTTAAACCTCTCTCGGTGCTAACTAGAAGCATGGCTGGCTGTGTACCGTAGCCAAAGTTAAGCCTGTTATCACACGATGAATGCAAGTAATTGAATGTTACTTAAATTACTTAAAATGCTCACCCCTAGTAGTAGCCATGATGAATTAATTGAATTAGTTAGCCAACCTTAGTGCACTGCTTACCTGCTCAGAAGAAAATCAGCCAACTTGGCTTCTGTCTTAAAGTCCTTCTGGGCCCTAAGCTGATTCCATCTTTCAAATGCCTCATCATATCCACTCATGGTTTACTACATCTCAGTCGTGGAGCTTCTAAGAAGGCTTTTCAGGTTGGGTAGAATCTAACATTATCTCTGATGATCCACTTTGCTTGCTTCCATGGCTGCAGTACACTGTGTTTGCCGGCCAATAGGTTTCATATCCAGCAATTTAAAGGAGAAGGTACTGGCTGTAGCATTGTTGTTGGAGAAGTCAGTATTTCATCTTGGCATGTTTCATAATCTCTGATGACATGTCATGCATCTCATTTTTATAATTTAGTACAGTAAATATATTATATATTCCACCAAAACGTCTAACCCACAATATCCTGATACTGATGTGGCGACTCATGGCAGGACTAAAAATCATAGAGATACTCAGGTAATCACATTACCACTTCCTATCCTCTCCGAATACCACTGCCTGATAGTCCCGTAACACCCTGCTTGTACTACAACTCTCTACACTCTTTGATATATTGGATCTTGGACAGTGCAGGTTCTTAGAAAATTTGCTAAGCACATTCTGGCTTAAAAGAATGCTGCATTTTGGGCATACTCCAAAGATATCAGCTATAAGACCACTCTGCGCTGATTAGCAAAAGCCTGATTGCCTCCCTTTTCTTCAGTAGAGGTATTCACCCAGTCAGCAACTTGTATTTCATTTAGTAATTACTTTAATAAATATCATCATTGAAAAAGAGTGCTTTACCCATTAACGAGAAAGCGTAGATTTACGGATGTATAGGATGTATGGATGTACGAATTTATAGGATGTATAATGAATTATTTTACTTGTTTCATTCCTTTGTCATCAGGAAATGTAAAATTTGAGGTTTCTATCTGTAGAACTTGAACACCGATTTCATGGCACTGCCAAATGAAGGAGTGGTGCCGTTATTCATCACCTGCAGACTCTGCAGCCTTGTCCTTGCCGCACTGCGTCCCTGATGCTAAAGTTCCACAGCAACCCCCGCATTTTCGTGCCTGTGGTCATCCACAGCCTCATTACAGAAACCAGTGTTCCTCATATCACAATCGTAATTGTACCATAACCATTATTTAAGCTAGTTCCTCTCTTAGTCTCGTTAGTTCCTCCATTCTATTTACACACACAAAACCTACTTGAGTGTTAATTGTTCTCCCTTACGGAGAACCTTCAGCCTGCTAAACTTAAATGAGTGTTGTGTTACAAGGTCCATGAGATGTGCATGACGAAACCACGTGACTAATGAGATGGATAGCACATATTATCAACATCAAGCGCATCAATCTAGAGATAAACAGCACAACAGCACCCCCATTATAAACACGTTCAAACACGCAATCAGTACAGCATTACAACATATACAACATATGTAACATATACCACTAAATATATGAAATCTCCAAAAACAATAATATCTAGCAAAGTGAGATGCCAATGTAGTGGAATGCAAAACGTTCTCCTGGCAAGATGACATATTTTCTTGATTTGAAGCGAAAAAAGAAAAAGTAAACAATTAACAAAACATTTTTCTGCAAATGTTAATGCAAAATACAGAATAAAAAAAATTGTTGTGGCATGTGCAAAAGTGGGCAAAAGACTCTCTTCCAGTTGTAAAGGCTCAGTGTAATTAACTCATTAGGTCTTAACCAACTCAGTAGGACTAATTAGTCAAGAATGGTCATTAGGAATATTCTATCCTGCTAACACTGCTAACAACCACCATGGGCTCAATTAAGCAGCTGTTTGGGAATCTAAAAATGAAGCTGATTGATGTCTGCAAAACAAGGAAAGGATATAAAAAAAAAAAAAAAATCACATTTGCCACTGTGTGAAATGTCATTAAGAAATGGTAGCTATGGGGAACTGCGGAAATCAAGGCAAGACCTGGAGGACAAAGAAAACTGAAATATAACTGCTCATATACCGGCCAGAAAAGCAAAGCAAAACCCCCATAATACACAAAATGACCTGCAGGAAGTCGTAGCTAATACAATAGTGGTGGTGCACCATTTTAGTGTGCAGCATTACTTGCACAAACATGACCTTGCCTGTGGCCTTACCACCAAAGCCAACGTTTAAAGTGTGCAAAACACCATCTAGGCAAGCCAGTGGCATCTTGGAAACAAGTAATGTGGACTACTGAAGTAAAAATGAAGCTTTCAAACCACGATCACCAAACAAAAGGAGCGGCACTTGATGAAAAGAAGACTTTGCCATCTGTTAAGCGTTGTGCTCTGGGGTTGTGGGGGAGCCAGTGCCACTCTCAATATTGTACGGGTGGATGGAAGAATAGAGTCCACTAAATATCAACAAATTTTGGATCAAATGCAACACAAGAATGTCTGGAACTTGAAGCTTAAAACAGGTTGGCTTTTACAACAGAACAACTGACCAAAATATACCTCAAAATCCACCATGAATTACTTGAGAAATGCAAGGTGAAGATAAAGGTAAAGATACCATTACAGAGATTCAAAGCTTAGCTATGATAGTCCCATATATATGAAAGGCACTATATTGTGTGATAGGACTGTAATGTTCATGCAACTCACTCGGGGCAGAAACATTACTGCTGTAATGAGTTATGCATGCCAGAGATCACACTTTTTACTGATTGATTAAGTAATACTGTGAACGTACTGTATGTAAACACAGTCTTTGTCACGGCATGTGGGTGCAGTTACCGGACTAGCGTTATTTATGTATCAAAAGATGGCTGTGCGTTGTAGATAAGTGGATAAAGGAAATCATTTGAGAAAGATATGGATAAAGTGCACTGTTTTCATTTCCTTGTTCGGCCCACTTTCTAGCCCGTGCTCATTTTGTGCGCTCTGCCGATCCTGAGTGTGGCTGTGGGTTTTTTGTGACTTTGTTGTTTTGTTTTCGTGGCGGTTTGGGTTATTTTCAGCTGTTTTGTTTCCATTAGTGCGCCGCAGAGCACATAGCGCTGTCACGCCACATCTGAGTCCAGCCCCACACTGCCACAGGGATTAGCAGTGTGTTTGTGGCTGCACTGTAATGTTACAGTTTAAGAAGTTACTCTGAAACCACTGATGTGGGCAATGTTTGGTAAGTGCATGCGCGATGGATTAGTAACTATGTGTTCCACTGTTTTGTGTTTTTGTTTGCCCATCGATTCTAATTTGATCTTCATGTTTTCATTGAGAATATAGCTCCAAAACTTAGGAAACAGACAACTTAGGAAAGATGCTACTACTGTAAACTTACTGTCAACATCTTTTGTATGTGCATTACTGGGCATTCTGGGCTGATATGTGTTTTTGCCAATTATTGCATGAGTCCCTGAAAAAAGTTTTTTTTTTTTTTAAGGAAAAATATTCTCTTGTGTTCACCACATAACATTTGGTGAGTACCAGATTCAATTTAGTGAACTACTGATACTGTTTGGTGATCTGGTGTGCATGTAACAGCATTTGGTGATAATAGTACATGGTGCGCACCAGATTTCTACCTGAAAACAACTCCACATCCTTTCAGAGGCTACTTTTTTAACAGTATTTAATTGAAGACGACTGGGCTCTGATGATCAGTTATTTTATTGTTCTACAGTGAAATCACTTCATGTTTGATTTGTGCACTGTAGTAATATGTGCTTTTACCCCAAAAGCAGCAATGCCTCTAAAATAGTCACCTAAATGTTCCACATGCTCCTGCAGCAAGTGGCAGAAAATAGACTTGAAGTGTAAAATGGCCACGTTCACATTCAACATGCCAGTTTAAACAAAACAAACCAGCTCAAACACAGTTAAAACAGGCTCTGTGGACATCACCAGTTTTCATATTATATTGTAAGATGATTAGGTTAACCCCAAGAAATCCCAGTCGTATTACCTACTAATGTATATTATTTAATAAGTACAGGTACTTCAATGCGAACTGGTTGCTTCTTAGCTTATAGAAGTGGGTAATACACCTTTTGGCCTGCCAGCAGGCCCTGGCCATGTAAGGGCTTAACCATGTGAGGTGGCAGTATTTAAATACTGAATTCACTATTCATGCATTCATTACATTTCAAAGATTCAGTAATTCAGTATAACATGTCAGTTTTGCTCTTGTTTGCAAGTAAGCATGTTATACATTGAACCTCTGAGCGCCTGAATGTGAGCATGCTGCCGAAGATGCACTGTTAAGGACGTGTCTGAGAAGGCAGAGACAGTGTGGCTGTAACTAAGCTAGCTTTTGTAGCTGATGTTCCAGAAACAATGCTGGATCCAAAAACAAGGAATTTATATTTCTCTGACAAACGATGGCACATCATCCACTGTTGAGAAAACCCCTTTTGTACAGGACAAGAAGTCCTCATCAGCATCCAGTGTGACACCTATTAGCTCTGTTAGCTCATTAGATTGTCTGAATAGACAGCCTCCATTACTCATCCTATCCAAAACCTACTTATTTCCCTTGGCTGTTTTTAAATAATAAAAGATGTTCCTCTGTATGCTGGTATATTATCATGCAACACCAGTGCTGTCACCTAAAAAGGTAAGCCTACAGCCCAACATTATTTTCAGACATTATTTGTCTTTCCCTGTGATTAACTGGCCATCCATTCATGGACATTTCAATATCAGAATTAGTCAGAATGCACATCCCCTGGATGACTATCACTGGCTTTTCTACCACAGAATATCATTCAAATGTTACCGTCCACAGTTCAGAGACATTTCATACACATTAGACATTATCTGCATAACTGCCAGACTGTAAACTAGCTATTTACAACATTCATCTACCGTGACAAACCC
Organism: Pygocentrus nattereri; assembly: GCF_015220715.1. Classification (NCBI taxonomy): domain Eukaryota; kingdom Metazoa; phylum Chordata; class Actinopteri; order Characiformes; family Serrasalmidae; genus Pygocentrus; species Pygocentrus nattereri. The sequence continues at coordinate 18,217,169 of NC_051239.1, forward strand.
ACACACCATCACGCCCACAAACACACACCAAAATACACACTAATATACACCCACTCATATCCTAATCACTCACAGCCCACAGCCAGCCCCAGGCTTAAAAGGCATTCCTCTTTGTCTGTAGGAGATTACTGAACGGTTATGAAATTATAAAGGCATTAATCATAATTGAGAGGAAGAGCCTGAGGGTACACTTTGTAGCAATTGTTACCACTTCCACTCCTCTATAAAAGGCAAATGCTACTAAATAAGCCTTTTCCCTTTTTACTATTAACAGTCTATCAGTGAGGTTAATTAATAGATGCCAATTATGCTGAAAAATCCTTTCGGAAACACAAAGAGTTGGAGAATTGTCCCTAGGCCCAACAGTATTAGCTTCATAATCCATGATACAGTATTAGCTTCAAAATCCAGTGGTTTTTCTGAGACACTCAGAATGGTTCAAAAGGAAGCAATGAGCACAAGAGCCAGGTGGAGCCAGGTGTGCTGAGGATTAACACACACACACACACACACACACACACACAGGCCCAGACAGCTCCTGTCGAGAGAACATCTGCGAATGGACGAAGTGGACATCAGTTCACCTCCTACACTGACACACACACACACACACACACACACACACACACACACACACACACACACGTTCACTCTTACACACTCAGAATGTCTTTAAGCCTTTTTTGTGAAACAGCACACTGTAAGAGTGGCTTTTACACACCAATGATTTATTTCTGTAATTTATTCAGATGACAATAAACTGAGCACGTGTATAATGGATGATATCTTACACACCAAAAATGATTTCTCAGATGGTCGAAAATGTGACATTTTTTTCTTTTTCTAAACTTTTGCCAGCAACATTAACTGTATGACCAAGCACAGTCACTGTTGAGGGTTGAGATGGCAACAACCAAGTGTGATTTATTTGTTCGATGCCACCACTTGTCTGTTGGGTGAGGAGCAAAGGAGGTATCACTTGCATTTAAAGACATTTCGTGCACCTCCAAAAGCAGCTTTCGTTTGCCTTACAGTACATTACTCATCTCTGCCTAA
>NC_051239.1:18223224-18233224 GCF_015220715.1 Pygocentrus nattereri
AAGGATAAAATTAGCACAAAGAAACATAAAAATGAGGAGAAAGAGGTAGTGATGAGAGTGCTGAATCAGGATGTTTTGGGGGAATGAGGGTGGCTGGCTCATTGAGGCGTACCAGGAGGCTCCACTGCGCAGGAATGTCTCACATACCTCTCTCTCAGCAGAGTCTGACCTCCATACATCCCTCCCTTTATATTCTGACTGCCAACCACTGCCAACTCACCAAGAAGGTGAATTTTAATTAAAGATTTTTAACATCGAATAAGCAGATTTAAGCGATTGATCATGACAGCCATAAAAACAATAGAAGTCAGAGATCAGCAACTCTGTATTAGAGTTCCACAGCATATCGTCACTGTTGGAACAAAACCGAACGGTAACTTTACAGAAGAGGACAGAAAGAGGAATTCCATCTCCCTTTTCCCTCCATTTTTATTGTTCTGAGAAGGTTTTAACCATTTTTTTTGTATCTTTGTCGGTGCCTTCTCTGGGCCGAGCTCATCTGAGATGGACTGACGCAGAGAGGAAAAGTGTCCTGTGGTCTGTCGAGTCCACATTTCAGTTTTTGGAAATCATGGACGTCGTGTCCTCCGGGCCAAAGAGGAAAAGGACTGTCCGGATTGTTTTCAGCGCAAAGTTCAAAAGCCAGCATCTCTGATGGTGTGGGGGTGTGTTAGTGCCCATGGCAGGGGTAACTCACACATCTGTGAAGGCCCCATTAATGCTGGAAGGTACATACAGGTTTTGGAGCAACATATGCTGCCATCCAAGCAGCGTCTTTTTCAGGGACGTCCTGCTTATTTCAGCAAGACGATGCCAAGCCACATTCTGCACGTGTTACAACAGCGTGGCTTCGTAGTAAAAGAGTGCGGGTACTAGACTGGCCTGCCTGCAGTCCAGACCGTCTCCCATTGAAAATGTGCGGCGCATTATGAAGCTCAAAATACGACAGCGGAGACCCCGGACTGCTGAGCAACTGAAGCTGTACATCAAGCAAGAATGGGAAAGAATTCCACCTACAAAGCTTCAACAATCAGTGTCTCCAGTTCCCAAACACTTATTGAGTATTAAAAGGAAAGGTGATGTAACACAGTGGGAAACACGCCCCTGTCCCAACTTCTTTGGAACGTGCTGCAGACATCAAATTCAAAATGATTGAATATCTGTAAAAAACAATAAAGTTTATCCGTTTGAATCCATTTGCAAATCATCGTATTCTGTTTTTATTTATGCTTTACACAACGTCCCAACTTCATTGGAATTGGGGTTGTAGAACTTTGCAAAATCGGCAGAGTTCCCCTTTATTGTAATAAGATTTAATGCCAAGTAACTTTGAATTTCTTCATGAAATGTTTGCAAAATGTAAAGGGCAGCTTGCGTTTTCAAATTATGCTAAAAAATCAACAACAAGGTTGCATCCAGACAGCGACCACATGCTAGTTAAACTAAGTCTGTTAAATTATGCTGTTATATTTTTATAAAATGAACAAATGTTCAGTTAATACTTTAACTATATGAAGTCCTTGCCTGCTTCAAGGCTGAGGCTTTACTATTAGCCTGAAAACAGTTGTTAAGCTAGTTTGGCTTAGTTATAGTTGCCTTAACCAAATGATGATAGTGGTCCTTACGTTAACCATATAGGCTCATACAAATGCCCAGCAATTATGTCTGAACATGCCTAGAAAATCTTAATATCAATACAAACATTTAAATATGACGTTGGTCAGAATAAATAGACGATTAAATGTATTAAGCTATTAAACAGCATCAGTTGATCAAAAGCCCTTTGCCTGCCAGATAAGGAGCAAGCTAAGACTGTGGCCATTGTAAAAATAGTATGCAGACCACTGACCACTGAGGTCAGATAGAAGTGACTGTAGAATGCACACCTATTCCAAAGGCATGCATTAGACACCATATGGCTCACAATAACAAACAATCATAAATCAGTTCCCTGACTAATCTCTCTGTTCATTTGGTCAATTAAACAAACCTCACTGAAGCACATCTCAGATGAACAGTGCTCGTCCTGACCGTGTTCTGGGCTACTTCAAACAGTAGTACTTCAAACCTCCATAAAGCTCAGATGCTGCATTTCCACAACAGCTACACTGGACATGTGCATGCATGACCCAAATACGTTTCTGTGAATCTGCTTTGCTTGTCTTTGACACTTCACCATTCTGACAAATAAATGTTCGAAAAGCTAAAGGAGCAGACGGAGTTAGATCCGATATCAGAGGAGAAAACAAGATGATTGGGTTACGTCTGTTTAATATATTGAGATAACATAATAATGTTAAAGCTTAGTGTGTCAATAGGAGAGCTTAGTTCATTTATGCTTACGCCTGTATAGTTAACCGTAGCTCTAATCTGTTATTTCATTCGTTTATATTTTAAAACTTTTATATTTTATATTTTAACTTTCTATTTCTGTTGCACCAAGAAGGGAGGGGTGGGGGGTGGGGGGGCTGTAAACCAATTTCGTTGCGCAAATGTACAAGTACAATGTGTAATGAAAAAAAGGTTCATTTCTTTTTCATTTCCTTTCACTTTTCAACTGTGTTTTATTAAATCTCAGCAAATCTAATTTCAAACACATTTGTATTTTTGTTACAGAGCTTTAAAGAATTTTAAAAAGCTGCAGTTTTGTATATCATGTTATCAGCTATGTATTTCTTCCTGTAGTAGAATGTGGGTAGTTTGAATATAATAGCCTACTCAAGTACAGCTTGAGGCGAAAATATTGAGCTTACTAGTTTTAGAAGAAAAAAATAGCAGATCAATCTCAGTATCAACAGGCATTAGTATCAGTACAAGTAGTGAAAAAAACGGCATCATGCCATCTATACAAACAAGTATCCAGCCAGCACATCTACATCTTCAGATTCTCAGCCTTCAATAAGACTGACGCAAGTTTTCTGTTCCACCGACTGCTGAGCCAACCTAAAAAAGTTCTGACATTTCTCTGTATAACTTTCTGCCTCCTTCCCTGACACATCAAAAGTTTACATTTAAGATAAGATAAGATAAGATAAGATAAGGCTTTACTGTCATTCGCATCACATGTGGTACATGAGGTGGAATGAAATAGTGTATAATATATCTCAAAGCTAACAGAACTAGCCATTTATATCATTTTCTGTCCTTTAAAGTTAAAGGCCTAACAAGACCATGTCAAAGTGTAGGCCAAGAATTATATCCACTATATTCAGTTTAAATGATCTAGCTGAAGCTATTTGCATAAGTTGTGTTTTGAGCGTTCATGCAAAGAAAAAGACCTGCAAATACAATGTAAATAACAGAACAGCCAAGAGTATGATCATACAGTCCGTTTCAAATATCTTAACAGGCCCGCTGTTATCGTCATCTAGCTCCACACACTAACTCAGACAATCCTGTTCGAGTGTGGTAGTTTTTCGTGTCAGCAGATCTTGGCCAAATCAGTCAAACCTGTATTTCATAAGCAGAAGGCAGATCATGGACATTTAAAAAAAGTTTCTGAACAACTTTTTTATTCAAAATCCTCGTCCATTATTCGCGCTTCAGATGCTTGACGATATATATCAATGTAAGACCATAAAAGCCTCCAATGTAGGAATATGATCAACATTAATCAATCAAACAGATGTCTGAGAGGTTCACATGTGCACAAGACTGACTTGCACAAAACAAACAGGACTTTGCAGGTAAGTGCACAGAATACATGTGTGAACCCGAATTACCCCTTGGAACATTCATTAGACTGAAACGAACAATATTTATGTCAGATGATAAAAATAGGCTTAAAATTAGGTCCTCTGATTGTATTATTAAGGAACGACAAATATCTGTGTGTATGAAATACTTTGGGGGGGTTATTGGGTGTAAAATGATGCCATTAGTCACAAACAGTGTCTTCAATTAAATGCTTTCAGAGTAGACTTTAAAATGACCACAATGCAACTTCAATGGCTTCAGGAAGAATCCTGGCTCACCCAATCAGTACTAAACTGAAATGTGTCTATTAAATGTTTACGCCTGTTCATTAACATCAAATTCTCCAAAAAAATCCAACAGGTGATGAATTAAGGGGTAAATGAGACCAAGTAATGTTAATTATTTTGAACTGTTAATTAGTTTCATCCTTTCAATTCCGGAATTTTTGACTGCAAATAAAATAAAAATTTGAGGAAACTTTCCCAAAATACGCAACCCAACTTTAAGTAGGTGACACATTCAACTTAGATGCGTCATAGAAATGGCTTTCATTCTTATGTGCTTGCAAAAAATGGGTGATTAGGCTACAGCACTGGGTTTAACATGGTACAAAGTAACACACGTCATTTACTTGCATTATTTAGGTGTTTCCAACAGAATTCATTGAATAACTTAAATATAATTAAAACTGAATTTTTGCCTGTATAGACTATCTGGGCCTGTTCTTGTATGTCATTTGCATGTGCATGTGCTATCAGAGACAGCTAATGACACAAATTCAGCTGGGAATATGAATTTGTTTGTAAAAGAAACCATAAACCTGAGAATCCTCTTTTCCTTATGGACATATTTTTTTCACAGTGTGGTGATAACCTTGGACACAGGATGCAGAAGACAGCAGGCAAATGCAATGCTGCATTATGACCTTTGGTCATGGGTGAAAGCCTTTACATACACGTTGTTTAGTGTAGTGTTCACCAGAGGAGGGTGGAGTATTCTAAACCCACACTCCGTTAAAAGTATTGTTATGTCCCTAAAAGCATGACCAGTAGAAGTAAAAGTATCTAAAAAATAACTTGTGTAGGAGCAAAAGGGTTAAAAAATAAACTTAGAGTCCCCCCAGAACTGCAGTGGAAGTCTAAAAAAATGATAAACCTCAAAAGCAAAGCAGTACAAATACTGCAACCAACATAAAATGAAATGAACATCAAAAAGGAAATGTGGAACTAAATGGTAATGCCGCTGAGAAACGAGCTGAGAGTTCGGTCCACAGCATCAATGGGGTTGTAGTATGAGAAGAGACTGTATAACTGTAGGAGTGGACAGGACTTCAAGAACTTAGGCTGGAGTTTTGGGTGGCTTCCGCTTTAAGCTAGAAGGCCGGAACCCTCTTTTGATGAACAAGATGGGACATAGAGATAGGACTAAAAAATAGGGAGGAGATGAGGAGGTGGTCGGGTGTGAAAACACTGTCAAAGGAAACAGAAGGTGGAGATGGAAATTTACAAGAAGTTAGACAGGAAGGAGGAGGAGCATCAGGCAAACTTTAGCTGTTTGGGAATTCCATTATGTGACCAGTTGCAACACTTTCAAAATGCAGTTGAATTTATTCACACGTTCTAATTTACCGCATTGCTCTGCACACAGAACGCTCTGAAAACAGTATGAGCCTTTAACTATGACACTGGACAAGTGCATACAGGGCTTCAAACGCATATCTGTCAATCTATTTCGCTCGTCTTTCACGTTCTACCACCTTAAAATTTAAAAAGTGGGCATCCGGGCAAATCGTGCATGAACCCACAATATGTTTGAAGAACTGAAGTCTTGGTGAGCAGAAGACGAAGTACTCCCACGTACAGGCTTCCCTCAGTATAGAGGCCCATCAAGCAAATCAAAAATCAAAGGTTTAAAGTATTTCATTAATCTAATAATCACTGCTTTTGCTTGTAAAACGTTTTTCATTAGTTAGTTCATGCAAAAGAAAAAACATCCCTCTGTTCTGTTTTAAAGAGGCCCTCTGTAAATTCAAAGACTATATACTTAAAAAAAATAAAGACACACAAAAAGGTTCTTTAGACCATAGAGTAGCCAGTTTTGGTTCCCTAAATAACCTTTCAGTGGACAGCACTTTATAGAACAACTTCTGTAAATGAGGTGTGCACGCATGAAGGGCCTTTTAAAAGAACCTCCGCATAACATAAAGGCTCTATAACCAATGGTCACCAAGCCTGGACCTTGAGATCTACCTTGCTGAAGAGTCTTGTTCCAGCCACATTCTGCCACACTTGCTCCGCTAATTAACTTCATAAGAAGTCCTTGACTGGCTGGATTGGATGTAGTAGCATCAGGTAAGTGGAGAGGAGCATGTTAGATGCAGGTTTGTAGGAAAGTAGATTTCCAGGAGGAACGTTGGTGACCACTGTTCTGTACCAATTAAAGTTTTTTCCTAGAACCCTATGTCCATGCCAAAAACACTAAAGAACCTCTGTATTTAAAAGCGGATGTCATACATTTGTTCTCCTTGAGGCTTTCAGAAGTTTGCAGTCTAACTCCATCCAGGTCAGGTGTACATGAATAAGTTTTGACAGAGGGGGTTTGAATAGTTCAATCAAACCACAGAGCTGTCACTCTCTGTGCCACTGGTTTCTCCCAGCTGTTGAGAGAAAGGCCTCTTGTGGAATTGAGGCACTGTGGACAAAGTATATCTGCTCCACTGATGTCGTCTCTTGTTAAATATTGCTGATTTGTGAACTTCGTCAGTGTCAGAAATAGGAGCTGTTGCTGCTCTCAGGGCGCTGTCATTCCGTCCAAGACTATTTTCTAGTTGAAATACATAAAATGTTTACTGCTAATGGAAATTTCGTAGTAGGCTTGACTTGTTTTGGGTTTCAAAGCACACGATGCTGGTTTTAAGGTCTGTTTCCTAGAGCAGTGTTTTCATATTGGTCTGTCTTCCACAGGTTCCGCAGCAACTCAGGCAGCCAGACACGATTTTATTTATTGTTATTATCAGCTCAACCTGCATACTGACTGCATGGGTTACACACTGAAGGTAAGCTATGAGAATTCAGTGTTTTCTTGTCAGTTTATCAATTCCACTGAATAAAACATGAACGGAGGAATCATTTTTGATGTGATAATACGTGAAATTGAGTCTTCAACTATGTGATGTAGATTGCTGTGCAATATTAGAGACCTTGATTTTCACAAGCCACTTCATGAAAGAGTCAAATCTCAAGTCTTAAGTCATGTACTGTGAAATTTCAAATTATTAATAATTAAGCTAAAACTTATTTTTTTAGAAAATGCAATGTAATACACACTGTTCATGTACATGTATTATGGCCTTAGCTAGCCTTGTGTCTGGGACTGCCTGGCTGTGTGCTTGTACACTTGATGTGGACAAACGGAAGTGAGTCTTGCTCTGTCCTCACATCTTCTTTCACATATACAACAATTCTCGACATGAAAAACAAAGTAATTCCATAATCTCATTTCGGTCTATTCAAAATAAATGTAACACTGTCTTATAAAATTATATTTTGCCAGTTGCTTTTCATGGCACATTTATTGCACACGGTAGTCTGGCTATGTCTATGAGATTAAAGGTTTTTCTAACCAACAGTTATACTGAACTGTTTATTTTTTTTGAAGGCATACTGACCCTGACACTGCCGCAGGCTGCAAGGGAATGGCATGGCAGTAAAGGACTTCACATGAAAGGTGCAAAACTACAGAAAAAGCATACATGTAAGGTCAGAAATGTGAGGGTCCAATCTATTAAGACCAGTTCCCATCTCTGCTTCATAGTGTCTGTACTTGAAATGTGTCCTGTGTTTAATTAGCACTCTCAAGTAAGAAAAAGAGGATTTTTTTAATGAATACAATAAAAATAAATGAATAAGTAAAGATTGCTTTGATTGTTGATGTGAGGTCAAAAGAAAATATCTGAAATCCATCCCAATACCCTCCCAGTAGACCTGCAACTGGTTCGAATTTTTTTGTTAAGTGAACAGAGAAATAAAGTAACGACTAACTTAAGCTCAACTTGTGCAAAACGTGTCTGGTTGGTTGCTTTTAATGGTAAAAACAGTGCAACTGGCTATCTTTCATCTGATCAAACAAACAGCTGTTGTCTTACTTTCATCTGGCTCAAACACGTTTGGCTTTTACAATAGGAAGCACCTGCGTGGAACAACCTTTGAGCCTGGACTGTTTCCGCATGGTCATGGGTTATTTGCCTGAGCTTTTGATCCTGACGGCACCTTGACTACGCATGTTTGCCGTCCCTGCAACTCCAGAGAGTTCTGCTGATGAAAACAGCGAGCACGGGCCAGCCAGTCTCATGATAGCCATTATCAGCACAAGATTTCCATTGTTCCAACGACGGGAAAGTGTAAGAGAGAGCTCTTTCTCTCTCTCCCTCGCCCTCTGGAGAGTGTCGGAGTCGTTCATTTTCATAGTGATTATCACACGCGCTGATATACAAAAATGTTCTGCAATGGAATTGGAATCCGGCTCACTGTCAAAGCTTAAACTCTGGGTTATAGTTGGGTTATTATAAGAGTCACAGCTGGTATCACACACTCATAAAGTCAGCATAATGAAATCTGAAGTCAGCATAATAGGTTAACGACTATGGCACTCCTTTTTCTTTGTTTACATACATAATCTCTATCTCTTGCTGTCTATCTGTTTATGTGTTTAGCTACAGTGATCTGGCAAGTCATTTTCGAACCCTCCTCCTCGTCTAAACACACAAACAGGTGAGCTCAGGTGTTGCTCGGAGAGAGGGAACCTACATAGCTCCTGTTGCTTGGAAACATTTCGTTTGTAGGCAGTGCTATGTATTTTACAGAGAGCAACGCTTATCCCCAAAAGATAGGTGTGTGTGTATAATATTGGATTGTGAATGGTGTGATTAACTGAGGCGTAGAGTTAGTGCTACACTAATGCAGCAATAGCCACTCTTACATAAGACAGTTAATGATTTTCCAAGCAATAAAACCACACACAAACCACACACAGAGCCATTCAAGGCCACATGTTTTTAAAAAAAGGTGTGTGTGTGTGTGTGTGTGTGAGAACGTGTGACCGTGAAATCAGCATGATGAAAGGACGACAGCAACTGTCCTCTTGGCATGCAGGATGAAAGGAACATTTCAAAAACCTCTGCTTTGCACATATGGAACAGTTTTAACCCGTGTCCGTTTGATTATCTCACTGTTCACTATGCACTGCCCACTACTGACCCTCGATAGTTGCCAAGTTGTCATCAGCTATCCTGGAATTACCTCTTTACGCAAACCCAGCACTTTTCCCTCTGAAATAAGAAAGTGATCAATTACTTTTAAAAATGTACATTAACAAAATAGCCAAAAACAAGACAATCTTACTCCGTGATTATATACCTTGTAATAAATTAAAATGCACTGGTGAACTGGCCTGCATTACTTTCACTAAAATCCTTTACATTGTTGGATAACAGGAATATATTGACTCATTTAAACCCACTGGTACTAATCTGGAACATCTGTAAATGGTCAGCATGATATGAAACTATCAAGTATTTCAATAATAATTAACAAATAATATACTGTGGCTACTTTATATGAAAGCAGCAATGGAATTACATAATTATATATCCCACATTTTTCTTAGATTTTTTTTTTTCCCCTGGTCCATCCCCAGAAACATCCATAATTCATTTCAACATGACCATTTTTCAGACTCTCTTTATCCCTCAGTCAGAAACAGGCTACTTTTGTTAGTGTGCCTTTAGGACACATTGTGCCTCATTGAAAAAGCAGTCCAAGCTAAAACAATCCTTATCACTTCAGCATGGATGGGCGGCGCTAAACTGCTGTGGGTCCAATAGGCTGATACATTCATTACATCACAAAAGCAGTGCTTTTAAAACAGCTGCTTAGTTTTCAATATAGTGACTATATACACTGGAAAGTTAAAGGTACATATTAAAACTATAAAGGTACACATTAAAATTATATTTACATACTACTGCATTCCAAACACACAGAAAAAACGGCATCTGCCATTATGAACTGAACAACTTCCAACACCTTTTCCGTGATTACAGGCAGGATGACATCACATAATTCTGGCAAATGGGAAAGTTAGCCAAGTTTGCTGATTGGCTTGGAGAGGCAAACGGCCAGCCAGCCTTATCAACGTTCATTCATCAACATGCAGCTGCTTTTAAACGGGAATTGCACTGTTTCCAAACATATTTATAACTCAGTCACTGAGCCTTTCAGAGTGGGCTGAGCTGAAATGGTGCATT
>NC_051239.1:18238224-18293224 GCF_015220715.1 Pygocentrus nattereri
GCAGTGGATCTGCTGACTGTCAGTTAGATGTAGGATCCGATCTTCCTCCAGCGCTGAGAGGCAGTGTAGTTCCGTTCAGTTCACTGAGCCGATTCTTTGCAATGAATCAAACCTCCAACTCAACGACTCACCGATTCACACCCGTTCGCGATCTGATATGCGTCCACGTAGGCTCATATTTCATAAAGTGTCAGGTATACATTTTAAAATATACGTTTATATATGTGTACGTATCAAATATTGGACATGATGATGAATAATATGTGGATCGTACATGTTGTCTGATATGTGGTTAAATACATCAAAGTACTGTTATAATTGTTAGAAAGTTATTTGTTTGCTTTTGACTATTAAATTATTCAAATCTTTTCACTTCACTAGGAAGTAGGTGGACGGAAAAGATGATGTATCAAGTCTTACGCTCCACAACACAACTCTGGCAAATATGAGTAATTCATGCCATGTTATATAAATAATGTTTTCTACCATAAATAGCTAAATATATGTGTTACACATACACTCACCGGCCGGTTCAGTTGCTTGTTAACACAAACAGCTAATCAGCCGATCACACGGCTGCAGCTCACTGCATTTAGGCGTGTAGAGGTGGTCAAGACGACTTGCTGAAGTGCAGGCCGAGCATCAGAACGGGGAAGAAAGGGGATTTAAGGGGCTTTGAACGTGGCGTGGTTGTTGGTGCCAGACGGGCTGGTCTGAGTATTTCAGAAACTGCTGATCTGCTGGGATTTTCATGCACAACCATCTCCAGGGTTTACAGAGAACGGTCCGAAAAAGAGGAAATATCCAGTGAGCGGTCAGTTGTGTGGACGGAAATGCCTTGTTGGTGTGAGAGGTCAGAGGAGAATGGGCAGACTGGTTCCAGATGATAGAAAGGCAACAGGAACTCAAATAACCAACCAAAATCTCTGAGGAACTTTTCCAACACCTTGTTGAAAGTCTGACATGAAGAATTAAGGCAGTTCTGAAGGCAAAAGGGGGTCCAAGCTTTTACTAGCAAGGTGTACCTAATAAAGTGACCAGTGAGTGTATATGTTTATACATGTTGATATGTGGCTGAAATGTATGTCAGATGAAGAGTCATATGTGACAAATGAAGTTGGATAGAAGGGAAATCCTTACGTGATACTATATGTCATGTATTTGTAATCCATACATTATGCCATATATCAGATTTTAGTGTGGGAAGTCAAGCCAACATTATTCTCCTGCTACACATACAGTGGCTGCAAAAGTACTTGGAGAGTACTTGGGGTTGTGATGTTTACAATCTAAATATAGCCTTTTATTTACTTTCCAAAACCAGTGCTCATACCCTCATCTTATGAGTTTTCATATATAATGTTGACAACAGTAAAACCATGATAATAAAAACCTTTTCTAGGTGCAGCACCCTGGAGTTTCAGCCACACTCACTTCACTGCTGTTTAAAGTCAAACACAAAGCAATGCAACCTCAGTAAACATGGACAGTAGAATGGATAGTACTGACGAAATATGAGTTTGTTTGTTTTATGAAGTAACCCCAACCCAAAGAGCTCCGTTAAAGTTCACCAATGATCCAAGTGTCCAAATACATTTTGAGGCCACTGTATAACGATGTTCAGTTTAGCGAAGAAAACCGGTGCTGCTACTTCTGCTCACTTTTGGAGTCACGCTCGGAAAACGTGGACAGAAAGAAGAAAGTTCTTGAGAGCAAGACACAGGGGAGGCCATGGTTCTACTGCAAGAAGTGCTCTTTTATTGAACACCAAGCAGAAAGGCACATACAAAGAACTGAGCTCACGGGGGAGGTCGCCACGAGCTTCTACTCCGATATAATAACACATACATGTACCTTTAAACTAACAGACGACAACATCAGCAACATGAAATGTCCCTTTTGCGGGGAGCGCTTGCCTCCCCTGAGCCTCTACAGCAGCATGAGCCAGTAGCGGGACTTTTATTGTGTTGAGGTTGGCTGGTGGTGACCTCCCACGTCAGTTCAATGCACTGTACGCGCCTTAGTACTAGGTGTTGAATAAAAGAGCATTTCTCGCAGCAGAATCGTGGCCTCCCCTTTCTTACTCTACACCGACACCACGACATGTTATAATGTGGTACTTTACGTCAAAACTGTAAAAAGATTTTCATTCTGATTTCATTATTTCACCATTGCACAGCGCTCGGTTCAATAAAAAGGGTTTGTTTATTATCCGGACATGCCTAGTAAAAAGCCTATGTGCTTCCATTGGCACACTTAAATCATAGTGTTATACTAAATGAGCAAAATTCAGATATCAAACCGAGTCAGATCTACATAGTTTTCCCCTGACAGCAACTGTAGTTGATTAGACAAGACATGTGAGGTGTCCAAAGTTTGCTTCTTGACTTGTGCACTGAAGTTGCAAGGCTAATGCAACGAACTGGCAAATAGGAACTCATGGCCATCGCTTAAGTATCATGCAGAATGCATGTCTAAATACACGCTGCTCGCCTCAAACCATGTTCAGTTGTTTTGTAAACTCAAGTAGACTTGCTGAAGTGGTTTCTGGCGCTGTAAGACTTATTGTTATCCTTAAAAAAAGACAAAAGTACAGTCAAAACAGAGGCTTCAAGGTGGCTTCAAAGACCAGGCCCAAAGTTTCGTTATACATTTCTATGACCTAAGAATAGCCCAGCCAATTTGCATAGTTACTGAACAACAAGTGCCATATTTTAAAGTGTGAAGCCTCTTTAGTAGGCCTTACTGCCTGATGAAATCACGTTTATCTGCCAGTGATAAGTGATATGATGGTGATACGTAATTCATTTGATTACCTTGTAGAAGTAGCTTGCATGCCCTTTGAATTTCTAAGCTGAATGGTCGTACACACAGGACTGTTCTCGTGCTGTTTGTTCCGAATCTCAAACTGAGAAGGCTGAAAAAACAGATAAATAAAATACCTCTGTACTGCTGTTCAACCACTGAACAAACAAGAAGGCCTTGCTAGGTAAATGTTTCGCAAGGCCAGCCAAATTCAAAACGGCTGGACTGTTTTCTTTCCCACAGAGACCTTGTTGTGGGATGCATCCTGGTTTTGCATTGTGTTGGTCATGTGACGGGTCTGGAACAGGATATCCTGCTGCTGAAATAGCCAGCACATGCACTAATCTAGCGAGCCATCCATTCATTCTGTTTCACGGCCAGCTTCCTTTGCACCTTAAACTGAATGAGATGAGACGAGAAAACTGATCCCAGGTCTGTGTCAAAGGCCAGCAACAACCTGTCGACGCCACATCCTGGCCTGCAACAAAATCAGGACTGAGGGTGGATTCGGAGTCTTTTAAACCAGAGCGGTTTTTTACCACGGTGGTCTTAGAGGACTGCTCATGTGAGTAATATGCCTGACCACTTTGCTCGAAAAATGACCAATTGCACATAACCGAGGAACTCAGGGTGTCCACAGTACTGAGCAAAAGACAGAGACCACTTTATTTATTTAATTTCAAGCCAAAGCCGCCCTTTATTTGTTTTTCAGGAGATATTTCTGAGGAGGTTAAGGCCCGATCCCGTTTCTTATCTTCACTCCTAAGCCTTGTTTTCGAGTTACAAGGGATAGTCGTTGAAATTTTCCCATACGAAATGGAACAACCCTCAAATAAAAAGATCATTAAAGGCTACTGGCGCTGCTCTGTAGACGACCTTGCCAGTCTGCAGTGATAGCAGAGGACGGTAAAGTTCAGCTCCTCACTGCTGGGCTTTAGTGGGGTGGGGGGGTTAATTATTTATTATCACCCACCTCTAATTCTTCAGTGATATGAAGCTATTCGCCAGCTTCTCGTTCAAATTTCCCCGTTCCACCTTAAACGGTGCAGCAGTTACATTCTGGCACTTCAGACATCAGAACAGCTGGACTATTTAAGGTAAAGTGGGAAAGTTAGCTAGCTACCGAGATGGGAATTTGTAGGCTGGTAATGAAGAAAAGGCCTGTAATATGTTAAAATGACATTAAACTGAGATAACACAATGGTTATCGTCACGTTTTAAAGCAGAAAATACATATTTGGGTTTCTTTGCGCTCTTGCGCAGCGTTCTTGCTGGTTTTTCTTTTTCTTTCTCATAACTCTCTGTTTGTAGCCCTAACACTTCGCCCTACCTCTCTACCTCAACTACCTCAAAATTGGGACACCCTACCCCTAGGTGTGAATACGCAAAATACGGGGGTAAGGGCTAAGTGTTAGGGGCGAGGGGTGAAAAGGGATTGGGCCTAGATATGAATATGACCTGCACAAGGAAGAAGAACATCAAAGTGAAAATAAGAAAGAAAACTCAAGTTCAAAAAATGATTAAAAGTCATAAAGAAGCCGAGTCTCCTAACAAGTCTCGTCCAAGACCTGGTAGATCACTAAACCAGTCACCACCAGATAAACAGAACTTAAAGCTCTCATCTTTGAGAGGGAGAAGAAAATCAGTCTCCCCTCGTGAGTACCAAATGATGAAGGTTCCTCTGGGGTACCGCCTCAGTGACCAGAGGGCTCCTGCCCCAGTGACAGTTTAGGGACTTTATTTCTGAGAGTGTAGCTGTCGAGATGTTACTGAGAATGTTGGTGTTCTCAGAACAATGGACTGGCCACCCCAGAGCCCAGGCCTCTACATTACTGAATGTGTTTGGCAGATGCAGTTTTATGATCTGAGCCCACATGCCTATATTTTTTACACCCTTGCATCAGCAGATTAGCTCGAGAAAACATATTCATAGCATCAGGTCTGCTGTAATATCAGCGCTCAAGGATATGCACCAGCTAGCGTTAGAAATAAAGGTTCAGTACAGTTTTCGTTCATCATTCTCAAACAGTGAGAATGTTCTCTCAGTGGTTTTAAGGTCTAGTCTGGTTTTAAGGTCTAGGTGAAAAGTATTTTGGTTCAGTTATGTTCCCCGACTAAAGGGACTGAGAGGACTGAGATGTACCCTCGAAGGTAGACACAAGTGGTACCTCCCCAGTGACAGTGATGCCACCTTCATTTCTGAGAGTGTATCACTGTAAAGCCGTGTTTAATGCAGAAACCACAATGTACGCAGACTTATTCTCTTTCCTATTTATTCTAGTTTAATTTTACATTTGAAGCTTCTTTCTTTCTATAGGAGAAAACATCCAGGCTAGAGAGTTGAGAGGGATGTGGATCACAACCTGCTGTCACTGTCATTTTGGTTTAGTTAGAGAGCATATTTGTTACTGAATCTCAAAAGGCTCCTCATTTCTGATATAGTGCAGTGCATACACTGCCAAAAAAAGGCATCATAGCAAGTGAAATGATCTTAAATCTAGTTGGCATAGCTAATATTTCTTCTTGTAAGCTTATTATAAGACTTTTTTTCACTATGTCTATTTTTTTGCAGTGTGGGTTTTTTTTTTTTTGCAATATGGCTTTTGCACCCAAACACTGCACAAAATGATAGATAGGATGCTTTGTGGCTTGGCTGACTATAAATGGCTTTCATTTAAGCGTGTAATTCACTGGTAGAAGGTGTTAGAAGTGGTAACGTGGGAATGGACAAAGTTTTGGGCTTGGATTTGTAACTGTGCCATGCTGTACTGTACTGACCTGTGGAAAAACACCATAAGAAAACTTTGGGCGTATGGAAAAATAAAAGAATAGAAACCTATGCCATGCATAGTTCACATCACACAAACAGCGGAGGCCCGAGCTCCAGTGTTTGTAGTCTATCTGCTATATTTAGTAGTATTTCAACATCTCCATATGTGTGGAGTGACATGTGGACACTGGGCATTTCTTGCACCTCGGTCCAATTAAAAAGTGAATTCTCCTCATCAAAAGGCAATCTGTCTGTCTGCGACTTTGTCCCGAGGGCAAACACACGCCTGTGTTAGAGAGACGCTGTAGAATAACCCCAAAGGGCGTCTATTCAGAGGAGTACAGCTATGAATTGCGAGAGGCTGGCCTCATTATCACCATTATTACATATTCGACCTAATTAACATAAATTACCATTCATCCTCATGCACAACTTTCAAAAGCTGTGACCTGATGGGGCTCGGGCAGAGGGGGAGTGTCAACGGAAAGAGGAAGAGTCGAGTGTATGTGTGTGCATTCGCACATGTGGTCTCTTAGCTTGACTGGACAAAAAATGGACATTTACCCAGAGCACACTGATGGTGGTATTCAAGAGGAAATGTTTTCATTTTCTGCATCAGTGTTTCCCTCTCATGAAAGGTCACTGCAAAGCTATTCCAGGCCTCATAGAAGCAAACCATATTTTCTTATCCTGCGATGATATTACAGCCTGTAGGTCACCACGCAAGAACTCAGCGATGTGGTAAGGAGTAAATGTACGCATGCTTGCCACTGTGACCACCTTCCCATATTCTTTACACTAGAAAGGTGTCAAATGGGTTCTTCGCAATGACACCACAGAGGCACCACTGTTCAAGTGTATGTATGAGTGAACACTTTTAAAATAACCTCCACTTAGGACTGTTTTGGTGCCCACCGAAAATATTTTGAGCATCTTCAGAGGTCATTTACTGAGGAAGACCCCCACTAACCAGTCTTCACGCCTCACTAACTACTACCACTACTTTTTATACATACTTTTAGAGCGGCACAAGGCAAAAAAATGTACCCAACTTCTTTGAGCTGCACGATAAAGCTGAACACCCCACCCTCCCCCTGGCCCGCCTCTCTTTGGTTTCCGGGTGCACCACTCATGATTAGGTTCTGGCACTAGGCCTGCTTTGAAGCAGCACCGCCAGGGGCTGAGAAAAGAGAAGAAGGTGTACTATAGTGTGCTGACAGTGAGATGAGGCATGAAGATGCAGGTAGTTACATGTTGTATCATTCATATAAATGATCATTATGGTTTCCTATCTCATTACTGTGTGAGCGAGGGACCAAAAAAGATTAGTTCACAAGACGACTGTGGTAGCTAACTTTCTAACACAGAGTGAAATCACGTTGTAATTCCTGTGTAGTTCCCAATGTAGGTCATTCAATTACAATTTCTACACTCCAAACAGTGTTTTCACCATTTTATAAAACCAGTAAGTCAGTCCAGGGCATGTGTTACAGTGATTTCATCCCATTTCGGCTTGTATAGTGCGCTAAAACACCATGACATGAAGATAAAACAAGAAAAACAAGAAAAAACCCAGAAGCTCATTTAGGCTGAAGAACATCATGAAAGCTCAGTGGATGTTATCCCAGCCATTTTTGGCAAATGTACATCATAAAATCTGTGCAATCAGTCAATTGTATTATTTTTACTGACATTTTTGGGTTTTGATGTTAAATGTCAGTGTAAACACAAAGCAAACCAGAACTTTTATATATATACACACACACACACACACACACACACACATATATATATATATATATAGCAAGTTATCTGATCATTCAAGTGTTCATGTAAACAGCATACTCTGATTTCTAAGATCAGATTAAGGCCTAGAAAGCCAGTTGAGAAATGCATTAAAGAGAGCTGGATTTCTGAGTGCATGTATACCCTTACTCTGATTTCTTTCCTTTTTCTAAATCTGAGTACATGTGACAACAGCAGCACTCACGAGATGGAAACAAAACACTTTTAGATCGAAGCTGAAACCAACCGCGTGCTTGACAAAGTGAAGGATTTAAATATTCTTCATCTTCTAGGCGATGCATGTTCACGTTTTCCGTTAAAGTGACTCAATGTTTTTTTAAAAAAGCCACATCTTATTCCGTGAGTTTCCGTGATTACTGCCCGAGTCATGTAGACCCAGAGTCTCCCTTTATTAGATTCCTCAAATTTGTGTAAACAGGTTGAACAAATTGCTACAAAATTAGATTTTCTGCAGTTGCAGATTATTAATGTGTGTGAACGCACTCAGTGTAGCATTTCTCTGCATTGGTCTGGACCAAGCGAACTGGTCTACGAGTATGAATGCAAAGTCCTAAGGTTACTAACTCAACAGTAAGCCTGAGGATAAAGGGATAGATGATTCTAGAACTCCAGACCTCCATTAAAAGGCCTTTAAAATATGTTTTCATCTAAAAATAAATCCATATGGTGGCTTTAAGTACTCGGCATCCATGCTACACTAAGCATTAGGAGGCCAGACGTGAAGCAGTAGTACATTTTCGTGCATGTGTTGCTGTGTTTTTTGGGCCGGTTCAACACTTCTGCTGGTGTGTTCACTAGGCTGGAACATCCCGGCTCCCATCTGAGTCAGCTGCCTACCGTCTCCAGCTGTGTGCTCTCTGTGTGCCCCACTCTATCTGTGTGTGTGTGTGTGTGTGTGTGTGTGTGTGTGTGTGTGTGTGTGTGTGTGTGTGTGTGTGTGTGTGTGTGTGAGGCTGGCGGCAGAGCAGCAGAGGTTATGTGGGTTATATAAAAGAGAGAGAATCACAGAGCCGGGGAACAACATCTATCACATGACAACTCTACTCATATCTTTCTCTCTCTCTCTCTCTCTCTCTCTCTCTCTCTCTCTCTCTCTCTCAGTGCTTCCTCATTCACTTTTCCAGTTGCAAGTTCACCATAACACGCTTCCTCTCACTTTGTCACTACTAAAGGAGAAGCTCCCACCGTTCACTTGCTCATTTTGTTGATACGTCAAGCCAAACGTTCAGCCATAAATGAAAGTGAATGAAAAAAGGCCCATCTAGCACTTTCCTCTTCTTGAGTGGCTTTGGAGCACGAGGGCTCCCATGAGGCTCTTGGGCCTTCGCAATATTCATCTGGCGAATCGTGCATTATTTAGAAGGGACGGTATATTTTCTGGCATCTAATTTCCCTCAGGTACATCAAGCATATGTTCTCGCAGTCGGACTCTGCGGGAGAGTATGTGGAGCTCCTACACGGACCCATGTTCACCACACACTGTTACACCGGCCAGTACAGTTTTATATGTGGATTAATCTACCGCTTTAAGTCTGCATTGGGCAGACTCCTTTAACTTTTACTGACCCTACACCTTAATTAAGTTTATTTTCTTAAAACAATAATTGAAAATTTTACTATGCCACTACTAAAACAGTCATTTCACTACCGAAACTTTTCCAAATGTGTGTGATGTCTTTTTCGGTAATGACCGCTATTTTTTTTTTAGCTAATTTTGAGCATAACTCAAAAATATTAGCCAGTGCATGACTAGCAAACACAGCTTTGAACAGCTGTACACACATAAAATTAGAATATGTGTCATTAAAACACCAATCTGTTTTTACTTCAAAGCAATGGGATCTAACTCTTCACCATGTGGCCTTGGTCTAAAATGTAGGGGTGTGGCTACAATAAGGCTCCGCCTATGAACTAAAATGCTTTGTGTTTTGTTAATGACCTGACTCAATATTATTAAATTCTTCATCAAACTTCACTTTAACATCAATGAAATAAGATATGTTTTTTAAAAACTGGGAAAAAATGTAAGTATTATTATCACAAGTTCAAATTTTGGGGTTAGGG
This sequence comes from Pygocentrus nattereri, assembly GCF_015220715.1. Taxonomy (NCBI): domain Eukaryota; kingdom Metazoa; phylum Chordata; class Actinopteri; order Characiformes; family Serrasalmidae; genus Pygocentrus; species Pygocentrus nattereri. The sequence continues at coordinate 18,247,670 of NC_051239.1, forward strand.
TTTTGGGACAGACTCCTCCCCATAGAAAGTACCCTATGAATGATGATATTGTATATATTTAGCTGATTACTGTCTCCTTCAATCACTTTAATCACTTTTAATAGCACATAATCCAGTCCTTGGAACACTTTTATACTTTATATGGTTTATAAGAACTATACCTGGTTTAAGAATTACACTTGTAAAGTATGTAACTGTATATTGACATAGCACATATCGTCTGACAATTATTACAAGCAATATATAATAAGTCTCAAATGTTAAAATAGAGTGAGTATCTCTGCAAAAGAGCTGTCATACAAAGCAATGTTTAAGTAGACAGTAACTATCTACGGTGCCGGCTACTTGTGCAATAGTATATTATACACACTAAAAATATCATCGGCATCAAATTGAATCTGCTAAAATTCCAAAGAAAGGCCGTAAATCATATCCGCACATTGATCTGCCTTACGCGTCTGCATGATATCGATAGCAGGTTAACGTCTGTGTGGTTAATGGGCTGTTATGGCAGTGTGCTCTCATGGGAGAAATGTAATAAAGCCTGTGTTGACTCAACTACAGTGGAGGATCGATCAGACTGTTTGACTGCCAGGTTAATATTTAATTAGACCACATCGATTCTGCATGTTTGGAATTCCACACAGTTTCACGCTGCTAGTTGTTAAACAGTAACTTGTTAGAAAATAAAGGACACAAGATTTGGTTTCCACAAAGCCACTGGTATCTTCTTAGGGCTGAAGATTCTACGTTCACTTGCACGATAACATATCAATACCGCTTTATATTTACTCAGAGTGATAACATGTACAGGGATACAGTCAAGGCTACATTACCTGCACTGTGACCTCATGACTGAACACTGCAAGTCCCTTTACATTTTGTGCACATTTCATGGCAAATTGACCAATTTATTGAGTTACATTAACCTTCTGGGGTCTACAGGCATTTTTTTAAATTAATTTTTGCATGACTTCTTAAATTTGCCTTTAAAAACACTTGCATAACATGACATAACATGATACCCATATATTTCATATATATATATATATATATATATATATATATATATATATATATATATATATAAATATATCATCATTTGTTATCTTTGTCACTACTTTCCAAAACTGCTGCAGCTGTAAACTCTCTGTTCACCATTTCACAGGAGTCTCTGATACAGATTGAATGAAGAACGACGTGTTTTTCGGCATGATGGGTCAGTCCGTAGTGATTTTTCCAGCGTTTAATTGGTCAGTTTCACACAAAATGTAGACAGACACACATTCTGGCCTAAAATGAGAATTTAACATAGACAATAATGTCATTTGGTGTGTTACGCCATACTCTGTAGCACAGCATTGCATCCCTCAGCCTCGCTGGTTTGACAGGTTTCACAGTTTTGTAGCTTTGTTGTGCTATGAACACTCCTGCTTTGTCGATTTTAAGACGTTAACACAAGTTAACCCATGACACGTCCTTCACAGGGAACCAACTGAAATGTAAAATATGGCATTTTTCGCTAATTTTGTTACACAATTTCACTTTTTTCACAAATTTGACAAATTGGAAAAAAATAAAACGTGAAATATGAAACGTGCCATAACTTTTGCTTTGGCCCCTTTTCATGTTTTAGTTTTTCCTTATCTGTTAAATTCATGCAGTTAACAGTAACTGTTTATTAAATCATTTAACATGTTAGGAACTGTGTTTTCTCTGTAGAGGATACGTACCTAATATTATCAAACATCAAAAGAGTTTGTAATCTGACCAGGGGTGCCCGAACTTTGGGATATAGCTGCAAAGGCTAATAAATATGATAATAAATATCCTTTTAAACAGACCACACCCTCATGTGTCCACTCCACATGTGCTTGTCATTTTTCAGTAGTTCCTCCCACCTTCAAGATGCATCATCAGAATTGGGTTTTCCTGGTCTGTAAGTTAAGTGGTACATTTTTAATCCCACCTCCGCATTTAACCCATCCATGAAGTGAAACACCACATACACTAGGGGGCAGTGAGCACACTTGCCCGGAGCGGTGGGCAGCCCTATCCGCAGCACCTGGGGAGCAGTTGGGGGTTAGGTGTCTTGCTCAAGAACACCTTAGTCATGGACTGTCGGCTCTGGGGATCGAACCGGTGACCTGGTCACAGGGCCAGTTCCCTAACGTCCAGCCCACGACTGCCACCGGAAGATCTCTCTCAAGACCACTGTAGGAGGTAAGTAGGCATGTTTACAGCAGATGTAGTGATGGTTACATTATAGCAAGATGCATTAGTGAGCCAGTTTTGTATGTTGAAAGCCAACAAATGGAAAAAAAAATTGTGGTCTCTACATATTTATCATGGGAATCATTTCAAAGCTGCTGGTGTCTCTCCCTCAAATACGCATGACAAATATCCTTCCTTCTAACACCACTGAGTATATTTATAGACACGCATGTTAAAAGCGCTGTTGGGTTGCAAGCCCACCACCGCAGGATCTGTGTCTGTATGTCCGGGAACGCATGGATGGAGGGTATGTGTGTGTGCGTGTGCTGCGGATGCGGTGTCCTGCGGCTCTTGTGCTCTCTGACTTTTTGCCAAATGCCAGGCTCGTCGTGACTGACAGCGTCACTTTGCATTCACATTCAAATTTCACTTCCGGAGTCCGGAGTTACTTTGTTCTAGGTCCACAAGACTCGCTGGAGCATGCAGACAATCACTAGATCAGAGTATAGATGTACTCTCAATGTCTTCAACGTCCACTTTTATTTATGTACGATAGTCATGGCTGGTACTAGCTATGAGGGCCCGGGGTTTCTCCGGAAATTCAGAAGTAAATAAGTTTTTCACGTATGTCCATTTGTGAGATTTAACACAGAAACAGCTGCATTCTGATAATGCATTGGAGGAGCCAAGGGTCTCACAGGCTTACCCAATATTACCCAAGACCTACCCAATTTATAAAGCAGCATCTTTTAAAAGATCAGTGGGGGATCCAGAAAAGTTTACCTGGGGAGGTAAAGTGGGGCACTGACAGCAACTCTCCTCTTTAAGGCATAAACATCTGCCCCGCAGCAAAGTGGAAGGAAATGACGTGGCAGGAATTGTGGGGTGGCATCAGGGGTGGCCGATTATATTTCAGGGTGGGGGAACGAACCATACAAGCCACCTCTTTAAAATCACAGGTTTAAGATTGGTTTTCTGTGGTCACTGTAACCGTATTATGGCTAATGACATTCAATACGCTCTCTGCCAAGCGCTGCTAGCTCATCATGCTTTAATCTAGCTCCAGCAGCTGATCTGTTTAGGCTGCAGGCTCCATAGGGATCTATTTAGTGGTCAGATGAGAAATTAAGGTTGTAATGTATTACCTACTTAAAACATATTACAACAAGCATGAGGACGTTCACTGTTAACAATACTGTGACAAACATAAATGACAAATAGTCAAAATTTTTATTTGATAAATTTGCCCTCATGTAAGCCACAATCAGGCCTCAAGAATAAAAATGCCAGATAACTGCTGGCTAAAAAAGTCAAATAAAGAGCCTGGGGCAAAGCGTCATTAACACATTAACCTGTACTGGAGTAATGGTGCCAACAGCATGTGTGTCTGGAGCACTTTGACCTGACAATGTCTGAGCTGCGGGCCTAACAGGGCACCACTGGGCAAGGGCACCTCTGGCGTCACAGACATAATTCTTTCTCACACACAGCCTAGAATGGTGCATTTCACATCCAAGCCATGACTTTGCTTACATCTTAATAATTCCGCCATAATTTATGATGTTAAACTACCAAATGTGAATTTGACATGAATATGACCCGCACAAGTTTACAACTAGACTTGTGTGGCCGTGCAAATGAGCAGTGTGTTTACAAATCATTCAAAAGGAACTGCTGACACCTTCACATTCCCTAAAAAAATGGAATGGGATTCATTTACGCTTTTGACGAGGACGCTCTATCTGTGAAACAGTAACATTAAGCTTTATGCAACTTTAAGCCTAAAGTAACCAGGTTCACTTGAAATTGTGAGCTCATTAAACTTGTAATATTAAACAGAAGCATCATTTGTGTTTTACATTGATGTTCAATGGACTTTAGGTTAACTTGGTTCAATGATCTTTTCAGTGAACGTTACTTTTTGAAGTTGAAAAGCTGCAGCGATTTTTATGGTGAATAGATCAGGTGGGAAAATCCTGTCATGCCAGGCCACTTCTCCATAAGGTCCATAAGGAAGAGGTCTTTAGACAACGTAAGCCCAAATAAGTTGACATACCTTTGAGGTAAATTTGAGGTAACCCATTGCCCTAAAATGTTAAGCACTGGTGAACAACTGGGCAGTTGTGGGCTGGAGGTTAGGGAACCAGCCTTGTGACTGGAAGGTTGCAGGTTCGATCCCCAGAGCTGACAGCACATGACTGAGGTGTCCTTGAGCAAGACACCTGACCCCCAACTGCTCCCCGGACGCTGCGGATTGGGCTGCCCACCACTCCGGGCAAGTGTGCATGCTCTGGGTGTATGTATGTATGTGTGTGTGTGCTCACTAGTGTGTATGTGATGTTTCACTTCACAGATGGGTTAAATGCAGAGGTGAAAATTTCCCTGTTGTGGGACTAATATGGATCAATTAGTCTAAAGTTTAAGCTCAATGTGCTTAAGATACCAAACACTGCATGTTAGAACAACAAACGTTGTTGAGTTTGATTAATGCAAATGTATGTTTGTGCAACTCAATGTCATCTGAGCGTCCAAAACCATTAAAAAAGTTCCCTTAACTTAAAACGGTTGTGTAATAGGTGGGATGTATTCAGTTTTATGTACAACAGACTTCATGTATTTGAGTTAATTACAGCATCGATGAACCTACCTGTTGCACATTAAAAGAGGAACAACTTTGCATTTGTTCATGAAACATTGTAAACCCGCTACAAGAGCATCCTGCTCATTTGTCATGTACTAGTGTGGAGGCATGGTGCATCGCCACTGCATGCTGTGACGAGTACTAGTTCCCTGAGCCTTGGATCAAACTTTTGTTTAAATAAAGACCTGAGTGTAGATCTAGACCTAAAATACCATCATTAAATGTCTAGCAGCTGGAGAACGCCCATCTATATTATTTTTTAATGCAAACGGATAAATATGGCATGAGCTGTTATGGAAGACAGTGAATGCTCTCTTTGCTGTGGAGAGTTGTCCAGTTTGGTTAACGTGTCATGTCCAGCAGAGGGCGATACTGGACCCTCTTGATTCAGTAGTCACCCTAACCTTTTCTGTCAATACAATCTCCAAAACGTCTCTCATTCCGATCGACACGCGTCCAGGTCTTCGTTAAGGTCACACAGATTTGTTGGTGTGGTTTAGCCCACGGTAAGACTTACTGTGAGCTTTAAAAATGAACAGAACTTCACAGTTTTCAAAATTTGGATGCAAAAAAACGTCTCGGCTGATTGGCTACATAAAACTTTATGAATTGTTTTTTGCTTTGCCAAATAATTTCTTTAAGACTTCTTATTCAACACCTATTATATTATTTCGCAACTACTTCGCAACTACTAATAAAGTTGCACTAATAAAGTTTTAATGCACTGAATTCGGCAGAAATGACAAAGAGTGCAAATAAAATGATCAGGTTCATATCATTTCAATATTTTGAGGGGGATCGCCAAACAGTCAAATGATGAATGATTGATTCTCAGTGTTTCACAGTTAACAGTTTCTGTATATTTTTCACAGCTTCTAACAAAGTTGAGATCTACGGTAGTACATATATCTTAATAGTAGTAAAGATTATTACAATTAAGCGCCAGTGAGTTGGTTCACGGTCATGGTGACCATATGGACAGTGTTTCTCCAGAATGTCCTGTCTTCTGTGTCTTCAGGTTGTGTCCATCCGTCTAGTTGGTTGGTTGGTTAGTGTAGTGGGTAACACCTCTGCCTTCTACACTGTAGACTGGGGTTCAATCCCCCACCAGGGTAAGCTCCCTACACTATACCAATAAGAGTCCTTGGGCAAGACTCCTAACACCGCCTTGGCCTGCCTGTGTAAAAAGATCAAATTGTAAGTCGCTCTGGATAAGAGCATCAGCCAAATGTTGTTGGTGGTCATTCTCTTCGTTGTTTACCTTCAACTCTTCAAACCATAATAGTCTCTTCCAATTAATAGTTTTTACTAGAAAATGTTAAAAAAGGCAGCTTCAGTTTGGTTATCTGGGTTCTGACTGAGAGACGAGGCTTGGCTCATTCATATTGTTTGTTTTCTTTAGTAGTAGAGGTACAGACATCTTAATAGAATCATGTCAAATGTGTCTAATCATGTCTTACCATATCAGTATTAAGCGTTTATGAATGGTTTAAACTTTTAAACTTTAAAGTTTATTAGTTAGGTTATAAACACTTTATAAAATCATGTATAAGCAGTTATAACACATGAATAAAAAAGGGCAAACAGAGCTGTCATATCTGAGGTTCATGAATATGTAACAGGTTTAATAATGACTAGTAGAGAAATTAGGATCAGCAAGCATCAGAATCGGAGGTTGAGCAATATAAACGAATGTGGGGTCACTATGAAGCAAACCACAGGCCAAACAAGGATGGTTCTTTGAGGGTTCTATACAGAACCATTTTCCTTACTAAAGAACCCTTGAGGAACCATCATGTTTAAGTGTGTCGTTATGGGATTTAATCGGGCTTTTCTTTTCTGTCTCATCTATAATAGAGACCAAACGATGGAATCCTCAGAGCTGAGAAGAGTGTGAGAGGGTTAGAGGAGAAGAGCTGTGGCCTTGCCCTCATCACCCTGAACACACACTGACCCACTTCCATTCAGAAGCATGTTTGGTCCCTGAAAGGGTGAAAACCCAGGAGTGTAATGCCGGAATTCACTTAGTCTTTATAAATATGAGTTATATTTGGAGGAACAATGGTAGAATCTAAACAACCGTAAATACAGTTTGTCCTTTTCCGGATCACATAAACATGTACTGGGTGTGGCATGTTTTATTAAGGTATCTTCATAAGACAAGGTGCCTTTCAGCCAATGGAGTTGTGTGGAGTTGGGTGATGTATATAAGATGCCCATTTGCAGGTAGTGCAGAGGTGTGTATCAGATGTGCTCAAAACAGTGCACATAGTGTGGTCTACTGTGCCCTCTGCTGGTCAGACTGAATAGACATACAGAGAGAGCATTGCTTGTGATCTTCTTAAATGTGTTGCAGTGCACGCTGGATATTGTAGTGAAACCACATTGATGGATGAAAACACAAATAATCGTGAATTCTGTCAAACTGATGAAGCTGTAAGAGTCAATGCTGCACCACAGAATATTCCACAACATGACAAATAACGTATGAAATGCCAGATTTAGGCCAAAATGTCCCTTTCATTTTATAGCAGCTTGAGAAAATTCTTAAGAAAAGTTATGAGAAGTTCTTTCTGAGACATGTGCAGGGATAAGCGTGTTTTATTGAGGAAAATCAGGGTCATGGTCACAACGGTCCAGGTTCAAATAGCCAAGACGAAGAGATCAGGAACAGACATAATGAGAAAACCAAACAAATCGAATCAAAACCAAATCAAATCACACCAAACAAATCAAACAGCAGGAGCATACAATCAAACAACTCCAACAAACAAAGTCCAACACAGACCAGGGCAAACACGGGGCTTATATATCAGAGGGAAGACGAGGGACCGGTGGGAAACAGGTGGTAACAATCAGGGGCGGAGTCAGAAAACAAGGGGGCCGGACTGGAGAAATCAAAACAAAAGCACATGACAGGACTAAAAGGTAAACAAAAGCGCATGAGGACGCTTTCTCGAAAACGTCTCAGTGTTTCTCTTTGATCTTTATGTTTTCTGTCATGAATCCAGACCTTAGTTCTCAAAAGACTCGAGCTTGACCTATATCATCTGCTGCCAGCGCGGTCACCATCGCTGCTTTTAGTATAAAACCACACAGTGGTTCACTGTAATGTGCCCTCCTTTACCTCTTAAATGGTCAGGGCCCACCAGCAGGCCCAAAGGTTTAGTACACACTTCTATAGCCTAAAAATAGCTCAATCAGTTTGCACTGAAGTCCCTGTAGTTACTGAATAATAAGCCTTGGATTTTAGGCCTGGGATTTTAAGGGGTTAAAGTGCATCCAGACAATCCAATACATTTCATTGAGTCCAGGGGAGAAATCTGATGTGTTACAGTCAAAGACACGACAAAGGCGAATCTCAGCAGTGTTGGTTCAGGGCATCCAGTTGTGTGCAGTTTGTGTTAATCATCCTCTAAACAATCTATGGTCAGTTTCTGATCACACAGAAGTTCTTGGCTGGACATTTTTGGTTGGAGGACACTGTTAATTCGTCAGGACTGTATAGTCTTCATCATCATCTTATTGTGAAATGAACAATTTTTATTGTGAGTTTGGCATTGACCTCTACTGCACAACATTATGGGATATGACAGCAAGTTAAGGCACAAAAAGTCATAAATATTTGAATAAAAATGTTTGAGTTTTTGATTGCTTGTGCAAATGATAAGCAAAGGTAAACTGCTTGGAAACGTATATTTTACGTTTTTAAAACGTTTTAAAATTTTAAAATGCACGCTCAAACCGTGGCACTTTTTTTCAAATGTAAATTTACAGTAATTAACTGGCTACTGAGTTGCATTACTTCTACAGATTTTACAGTAACAGCTTATTATTGTATGGGTGCAGCAGAATAGAGCAGCAGCACAGTAATATCGTGGTCCGGGTGACTGTGATGTCACATTGCTAGGCAACGAGTTTGACAACTGTACAAGATGCTCCCTTTCAGCCATTTGAGCGTTTTTACTTCTAACTTTGCGCTCACAAAAGATCACCTGTGACCGACAGCTGACTCGGTCAGTCTCTGAAGATGACACGACACTAAGTTCCCAAACTGTCGTCACCACTGAGCAGCTTTTCAGTCGGCAGCTGTGACAGAAGAGCAGCTAAACAACCTGGAATCAGCCAGAAATGAGCCGAGTACGCAGTATTTTACTGTTAATATAGTACAGTAAATTGCTGTGAATGTAATGCAACTATTAGTGGACGTTAACATGTTACGAACTAAAGTGTGGCCGAGGGAAAGTTAAAAAGTATTTACATTATTTACATTTAAAAAAAGGGCCCATCATTCCAAGAAAACCTGAATTTACCTTGCCTTTTAGTAATAAAGGCATCTAAATTAATATGTAAACATAGTGAGTTTTATAACATGCCATTCGCTCCCCAGTCCTGTTTATAATGTCATACTGTCATCTCCTTCTATCCACCTATTCAGCCTACAGCACTTTAGCTCCGCCCATTCACACTAAAGCTATAAGCAGTGTTTCTGAGAGCTTTTTGAATGAGGAGCAATGAAGAAGAGCCAATCAGACACATCGCTGCTGACACAACACAACCTTGTATCTCCATTTCCATTACTGGAAAATTTAAAGATCAATGGGCCAGAAGGAATGGCCCAAAAAGTCTGGTTCCACTGACGTTGTCGTTTTGGAGTTCGGCTTTTCTTCGGACAGCAATGATATATTTAGCTTATTGCTATCTCAATGAATGCCTTGGGTTTAAATAGATATCACAGTCATTGTAAATATCTAAAGTCTTACTTAATTGTTGACTTTTTTTTTTAAACTACGTGTTTAAACTAATTTAGTAGAATGGTCTGTGTAGCAGACCTATAAGGTAAGTGGCAAGCAAATGTTATCAATCAATCCATCAACCTTGATTTTGACTCGGAAGTACATTGAGGGCAACCCTCATTTTCAATGTAGCCGAGCATTTACAAAAACAGGGATTGACATGACGAAGAAAATAATAACTACATTTAATCATTTTAAATTAAAAGAAAATTTAAAATAACAGTGAATAAAAGATAAAAGTAGATAAAAATAGAACTTGAGATTTTAAATGGTAAGAAATTAAGATCGAAATAAATAAGAAATTAGTAAAGTAATAGTACAATATCACAAATTAAAAAGGTAATCATAAAAACTTAAAATAAAATGAGAGGAACTAAATAAATAAATAAAAAGAGATAAAAAAACTAAGGAGAACTAATACAAAAATAAAAGTTACGAATAAATATAATTAAGTAAAACAGGTCCAGGCTGTCTGTAGGTGGTTTGATATTAAAAGTTTAAAATGACCAAGTGACACCAGTGAGCCGAGTTTTAGTGTGTCCTGTAGTGAATTCCAGCTGGTGCTGTGACTAAAAGCAGATTTTCCCAGTTCTGTAAAAACTCTTGGTACCTGGCAGCTGATCCGATTACTAGAGCGAGTCTGATAATTACTGTTATTTGTATTCATCAATGAAGTGATGTATTCTGGCAAATGACCGGAAAGTGTCTTATAAATAAAACTCAACCAGTGTGTTTCCCTTCGTACCGTTAAAGAGGGCCACCCAACTTTCGCATACAGCTCACAGTGGTGAGTTCTGTACGCATCTCCAGTGATGAACCTCAGGGCAGAGTGATACACGGGGTCCAGTAATTTGAGAGAGCTGGAGGGAGCATATTTATAAATAACGTCACCATAGTCCAGCACTGATAGTAAAGTTGCTTCAACTAGTCTTTTTCTGGCGTGCATGGGGAAACAGGACTTATGTCTATAAAAATAACCCAGTTATGTCCAGTAGAGGGCCCTATTGTTCACTTATTTTGTCCAGCCAAGGCTATTATCCTGTAAAGCTCTACATATGCTGTGCGTTCCTACAAAACACTAAATGGAAATGTCAAACTGCACACAGAGAAGACATTACAGTTCCTTTAATGTTTCATCCAGCCTAATAAACCCAGGGCAGACGCTGGGGCCTGGTGCGGTTGAATCACCTCTACTGCTGTTCTAATTCCTACACACTAATCCCAGCGAACGCAACCTTTACGTCCTTTAAATGGCAGCTGTTTAAAGTAAAGATAAGGAACGCACAAGTGCATTTGAGAAAACAGGCTTTCTGAGCGGAAGACTTTAAACCAAAGCCAAAACACTCCCTCGTTTTACTGCTCTCCAACAAAGATTAAGTCATCTTAGGAAAGTAACCTTGCCCCTCTCTTCCTTCCTCTTGTTCTCTCATCCCCACTCTTCTGTCTACATTTGATTCTCCTCACACGTCATGTTCTCCTCTCCTTCCTAGTACAGACACTTTGAAGTTGCGTTTCTCAGCAGAGGCTTCACACAGTCCGTGGGGATTTACATATATAATGAGAGTTCATTCGCTTGTTCCTTCAACTTGCATGGTTTACCATTCCTCGCGGTTTTACTACTTCCATGTCAACATGCCTCCTCCTCAGTCCTCAAAGATAGATGACAAAGTAAAGGAAAAAGATGAAAACAAAGCAAATGTAGATGTAGAAAAAGATCATTCTGCAGACTTCTCTCTACACTCTTTGTCCACTTTATCAGCTCCTCTTACCTTATAGGTGCACTTTGTAGCTCTACAGTCACAGATTGTAGTCCATCTGTCGCCTTTCACCCTGGTTTTTAAAGGTCAGGACACCCACAGGACCACCACAGAGCAGGTATTATTTGGGTGGCGGATCACTCTCAGCACACCACGTTGTATTCCGAATGGCCTCACTTGGACTAGGCTCTTCTGATGGAAGTGTATACATGGACGTATACTATTGTGATTGAGGCTGCACGTCAACAGCCACGTTGACATGCAGCCTGATAATCCGTTAATAATCCGACTAATAGCTCAATCGGAATAGAATACGTCCATGTAAACACCTCAACCGGAATAGAATACGTCCATGTAAACACCTCAATCGGAATAGAATACGTCCATGTAAACACCTCAATCGGAATAGAATACGTCCATGTAAACACCTCAACCGGAATAGAATATGTCCATGTAAACACCTCAATCGGAATAGAATACGTCCATGTAAACACCTCAACCGGAATAGAATACGTCCATGTAAACACCTCAATCAGAATAGAATACGTCCATGTAAACACCTCAATCGGAATAGAATACGTCCATGTAAACACCTCAATCGGAATAGAATACGTCCATGTAAACACCTCAACCGGAATAGAATATGTCCATGTAAACACCTCAATCGGAATAGAATACATCCATGTAAACACCTCAATCGGAATAGAATACGTCCATGTAAACACCTCAATCGGAATAGAATACGTCCATGTAAACACCTCAATCAGAATAGAATGTGTCCATGTATACACCTCAATCGGAATAGAATACGTCCATGTATACACCTCAATCGGAATAGAATACGTCCATGTAAACACCTCAATCGGAATAGAATATGTCCATGTAAACACCTCAATCAGAATAGAATACGTCCATGTAAACACCTCAATCGGAATAGAATACGTCCATGTAAACACCTCAATTGGAATAGAATACGTCCATGTAAACACCTCAACCGGAATAGAATACGTCCATGTAAACACCTCAACCGGAATAGAATACGTCCATGTAAACACCTCAATCAGAATAGAATACGTCCATGTAAACACCTCAATCGGAATAGAATGTGTCCATGTAAACACCTCAATCGGAATAGAATACGTCCATGTAAACACCTCAATCGGAATAGAATATGTCCATGTAAACACCTCAATCAGAATAGAATACGTCCATGTAAACACCTCAATCAGAATAGAATACGTCCATGTAAACACCTCAATCGGAATAGAATGTGTCCATGTAAACACCTCAATCGGAATAGAATACGTCCATGTAAACACCTCAATCGGAATAGAATGTGTCCATGTAAACACCTCAATCGGAATAGAATGTGTCCATGTAAACACCTCAATCGGAATAGAATACGTCCATGTAAACACCTCAATCGGAATAGAATACGTCCATGTAAACACCTCAATCGGAATAGAATGTGTCCATGTAAACACCTCAATCGGAATAGAATGTGTCCATGTAAACACCTCAATCGGAATAGAATACGTCCATGTAAACACCTCAATCAGAATAGAATATGTCCATGTAAACACCTCAATCTTAATAGAATACGTCCATGTAAACACCTCAATCGGAATAGAATACGTCCATGTAAACACCTCAATCGGAATAGAATACGTCCATGTAAACACCTCAACCGGAATAGAATACGTCCATGTAAACACCTCAATCGGAATAGAATGTGTCCATGTAAACACCTCAATCGGAATAGAATACGTCCATGTAAACACCTCAATCAGAATAGAATATGTCCATGTAAACACCTCAATCAGAATAGAATACGTCCATGTAAACACCTCAATCGGAATAGAATACGTCCATGTAAACACCTCAATCGGAATAGAATGTGTCCATGTAAACACCTCAATCGGAATAGAATACGTCCATGTAAACACCTCAATCGGAATAGAATGTGTCCATGTAAACACCTCAATCGGAATAGAATGTGTCCATGTAAACACCTCAATCGGAATAGAATACGTCCATGTAAACACCTCAATCGGAATAGAATGTGTCCATGTAAACACCTCAATCGGAATAGAATGTGTCCATGTAAACACCTCAATCGGAATAGAATACGTCCATGTAAACACCTCAATCGGAATAGAATATGTCCATGTAAACACCTCAATCAGAATAGAATACGTCCATGTAAACACCTCAATCAGAATAGAATACGTCCATGTAAACACCTCAATCGGAATAGAATACGTCCATGTAAACACCTCAATCGGAATACAATTTCTATCCGACTGAACAAGCTGGGTAAACCTCTCAATAATCCGTGAAATAGAAGAACAATATCCGTGTAAACGCCTGAATCCCATTACACTCCAATCAGAGCGTGTAAATACGTTCTGCGCATGCGCGTCTTAGCGAAAGGTTTATAAAGCTCGACATGGCGGAGCTGAAGCTGGTCTGCAGAGGAGACGAAGTTCATGCTCTGAGCTTTAAAAGACGGTGGTGGGACGGACGTCCAGCTTATGTGTGTCGACGTCTTCCTCTCGGCCTTCTTTAATAAGGACATGTGAAGGATGTTTTTCTGAGTCTGACGTCAGTTTAAACCAATTAAAAACACAAGCACTGCTCACTGCTGCTCATCTCACTCTGACTGGACCTCACGTGATGCTCGCTGTCATGGTAACGTTTACTCTAAGCGCTGCTCCACGCATGCGCGGCATTTTGCATCGGATTATTTGTAGTGAGCATGTAAACGAAGATTTTCATCAGATTATTGAGTAGAGTGAGCATAAACACCTCAGTCTTAATCTGTAACCCGATTGTATTCAATCGGACTGGCAAAAATCTTTGCATGTAAACATAGTCAATTTCTATCCGATTGAACGAGGTGCGTAATCCTGTAAATAATCCGTTAAATATTAGAATAATAGCCATATAAATGCCTGTATCTGATTTCCAATCGGAACCTGTAAGTACGTTCTGCGCATGTGCGTTCGCGTCACTGCAACAGCAGAGAGCTCATAAACTGGCTCTGGCAAATGGATCACACGTGATGTTCGCCGTCATGCTCACGTGTACTCTAAGTGGTACTCCACGCATGCGCGTTATTGTCGACCGGATTATTTGTAGTGCGCATGTAATGCGAAGATTTTCCATCAGTAGAGTGATCACCTCAGTCTTAACCTATAATCGGAATGCATTTAATCAGAATGGCAAAAATCTTTGCATGTAAACACGGACCAGGGTGGTGGTGGTGTGTTAGTGTGTGTTGGAATGAGTACATCAGACACAGCAGTGCTAAAGTAAAGTAAAGCATCCCAGTGTCGTTTCTGGACTGAGAATAGTCCACCAACCAAAAATATCCAGCCAACAGCGTCATATGGGCAGCATCCTGTGACCACTGATGAAGAACTAAAGGATGACTAATACAAACTGTACAGCAAGAGATGAGCTACTGTGCCTAAATTGGCATCTACAAGGGAGACCAACAAGGTAGGAGTGTTTATTAGAGTGGACAGTGAGTGGAGCGCTGCTATGTCTGATCCACTCTTACCAGTGCAACACACACTGTGCATTGCAGTGCTGAGAAAGATCCACCACTCAAATACAGTGGTCGTGTGAGGATCTTGGCCGTTGAAGAATATGCTTACAAAGTATGCAGAGAAACAGATGAACTAACTGTAGAACTACAAAGTGCACTTGTATGATAAGTGGAGCTGATAAAATAGGCAATGAGTGTAGAAACAAGGAGGGGGTACTTAATGATTCTGTGTAACGTTGTTTGAAGTGGGCTTGACACAAAAAAAAATCATTGCTATATCATGATATGATAAATACCACCTTTATTGGAGAATTTAAAATGTGTTTTCTGACAAAGTGCATTATATGTCAGTACCCAAGGTCAAGCACTGACGCTGGCTGAGAAGGTCTGGCTCACAATCAACATCCCAATGGTGTTGAGTGTGGTTAAGATCAGGGTTCTGTGCAGGCCACTGCAGTTCCTCCACAGCAAACTCACCAAACCATGTCTTTATTGAGTTTGCTTTGCGCACAGGGGCTCAGTCATGCTGGAGCAGGAAAGGGTCTTCCCCAAACTGCTGACACAAGTTGAAAGCATATAATTATCTAAAATGTCTTTGTATGCTATCGCATTAACATCACTCTTCACTGGAAACTAAAGGGCTGAGCCCAAACCCTGAACCTTTCATTTTCCTGGCTTTCACCACACCCAGATTCATCCATCGGACTGCCAGATAGTGAAGCATGATTCATTACTCCACTGCTGAGTTTCCACTGCTCCAGTGCAGCGTGCTTTACACAACACCTTCTGACGCCTGGCATTGTGCATTGCAATCTTAGGCTTGTGTGCAGGTGCTGGGTCATGGAAACAATTTATAAATACGCAGTGAGATTACGTGGTCTACAGCTTCATGACTAAGCTAGTGTTGCTCCTAGATTTCACTTACAGTCGACTGGGGCAGATCTAACAGGGCCAGGAACCGACTTGTGGCACTTGAGACAGCGCTGCATTTAAAGTCACAAGCTCTTCGGTATGATCCATTCTCCTGCCAAATGTTTGTTTATGGAGATTGCATGGCTGTGCACTTGATTTTATATACCTATTAGCAGTGGGTGTGGCTGAAACACCGAAACGCAATCATTAGGAGGGGTGTCCACATACTTTTGGCCACATAGTGTACTCGAGCCCTATAGAATTACTGTCTATGCACACAATATCTTTTTGAAGAAGTAGTATTAAATCATAGAAACGTTTCTGTCTTTTTCATCACTCTCCAGTTTATTGCAGCAGGTAATGTCTTTGTATAATCCACTGTACAATTTTCTCTTCACTTTTGTCATTTAATTACTTGGAGCCCTCTAACAGCAGAGGTAAAAAACTGACTCACGTTTTTGAAAGCTTAGGATATTTCCACGTCCACTGGCCACTTTGGAACCCCAAACCTTGTGTAGAAATACATTTTGTTTATGATAAATCTAGAATATGCTACTTAGGATTACATTATGTATACTCACATGCATTAGGCTCAGTGAGGTCGTAACACTAATACAAGTTTATAATATATGGCTTGGTTAACTGAGAGAATACAGGCCTAAGGTTTTCTGGGTCCATTACATTCAAACTACAACAGGATCACTGTTTAACTGTGCTCTTCTGTTTAGAACTCTATATATTTTTCACTGCAGACAGATTACAGACTGCTGTGTTAACATCATCCTCAACCATTCACAGATATTTAAACAGCTGGATTTTTTGCAGGACAGTGCTATGCAAAACTAAGAGACCACCCTTCAATTATTGAATGTCATTTATTTATTAAATAAATGAAGGGCTGTCTGGGACTTTGCACAGTGCTGTATAGCATAAAGGGTTCTAATCCATTGAGGGAGCACTGGCTCACAATATTCATCTCTTAAAATCGTAACACAGAACAGCCAAAATGAAGATAAATCGGTCAGTTGCTAACCGGATGTTGGCCGATTCTTATCACGTACCCCCACTTAAAGACAAAGGTAAGGGGAGAAGAAGAGAAGGGACAGGAATGGGCTACTAACAAAATCATACTATAGCTGTCATGCAACGTTGTCTGTTGATTTCATCATCCCAGTTATGAGTAGAAATGTCTACTGCAGCTGGACTGAAAGAAAGTTAGAAGTTGCAGAGATGAGGTCAGTAGCAACTGCAACATAACACAAGAATAGTAACACATAAAGAGAAACCAAGTGAGGATGCAAAGGCGAGTTCCAAAGTTCATAATATAAAGCAGTTCCACATATTCCTCCAGCATTAATCGGAGAAACTGAGACAAAGTGTGCTTCTCATCACCCAGTCCAACTGCAGAACATCCACTTGAAACAAGCAGCGGTTTCCATATTAAAAGTCAATTCAAATCCAACAGTTCCAACACTCCCACAGTTTGATCGTCCTGGTAATCCAATGGCATAAAAATGTCCATTGTCACATGGTTTTGGCACCACTTTGCTTTGCTGATCTATATACACGCAGTCGGTGCTGAAGCTTGCGGAAGTCACATGGTATAAGCCACCCAGTAGATGACGTTGACCACAGCGAAGGTGAAAGGGAAGACAGCGCGGGCGTAGATGTCGATGGTGTCGGCGTCGATGGGTTTGCACTTGCAGCACTTCTTCTCCTGGCTGCTCTCTCGCTCAGCCCGGCGCACACGGGCACTGCGCGTCTCCGCCTCTTCCTGCGGCTCCGCTGGTGACTCTGCAGGACGCTGCCCTCGGTTCTGTCTGGAGATCAGGAGACCCTGGTTCATGCCCGTCACCGACAGGGAGAAGAGGACCATGGCCTGCTTGCCGTTCTTTACCATGGACTGTAAAATGAAGAGAGTGTATCATACGAGAGTGTATCATAAGAGGGAGCCCCAAATACTCTGACTGTAGACACGTTTACATCACACGTAAAAGCTTAGAATGAGTGAATGGTACCCAGACTATCATCTCTGGGAGAATTAATAAAAAATGCTTTAAAACATTTGAGCCCACCTGTAATTCTGCAGCATGGGTCTAAATATTACAGGGCTCATTTTATAACATTTATGTGGGTTTATTTGTACCTAAAACAGTAACTTTTACGTTTCTCAACTTTTCTTTATCTCTAAAACTGTAGCAACACCTTAGCAACCACCTGAGACACCACAGCAATGACCTAGCAACACCTTAGCAACCACCTGAGACACCACAGCAATGACCTAGCAACACCTAAGCAACCACCTGAGACACCACAGCAATGACCTAGAACACCGTAGCAACCACCTGAAACACCACAGCAATGACCTAGCAACACCTTAGCAACCACCTGAGACACCACAGCAATGACCTAGCAACACCTAAGCAACCACCTTAAACGCCACAGCAATGGCCTAGCAACACCTAAACAACCACCTGGGATAGCATAGCAACAGCCTAGCAACACTTTAGCAACCCAATTAAGTTAGAAATAACTAAAAATGTGCTAGCTAGCATTCCGGTGTAGCACAAAATGTATTGGGACGGCACCTGACATTAAAACCAATAAACAGTGCTAAAGAGTCTGGCATACAGAGCTGGCAACCGTGTGCTACTGGTGACAAGCTATAATGTGGCATGATAACCAAACGTTTGTTTCCCCACAGTAGCGCACGAGTTCATAAAAGCAGTAAACGTGTAGTTTAGGTCCGTTTTCAAATATGTTAATGATCAAATTATAGAATCAAATTCTAAGCTTCATTTCCAAATATGAACTGTGTGGACGATGGCGTAAACAGCATGATTCGATGTCTATGAATTCCAAAAAAAAAACAAGGACCCTCCAGTTTTCCATGACGTGGGCCTGTTAATGTTAAACGCCTTTCTTCGCTCAGAACCAACAAGCACGTTCACATTTAGGCAAGCGCACTTTTATTTTACCTCCGCACTCTTGTTTGACTTGACCTTGGCTTTCTCCTTCTTGCTGTAATCAGCGTTGTAGTGGGCGAAGGCATACTCAATCAGGGCAGCGAACACAAACACATAACAGATCCAGAAATAGACATCCAGGGCTTTTATGGCGGAGGCGCGGGGCAACGAGGAGCGAGCACTGACCATCAGCGTTGTCATGGTGAGCACCGTGGTGATCCCTGAGGGCAAAAGTTACTTTTCTTCAGCATACATCTATTCATATATGGACATAAGCAATACTTTAGTATTGAGTCCAATTATATTGTTTATTTCCTAAGCAACACACCCTCTAAAGAGAACAAACTTAAGTATGGCTTTCTTTTGCTAATCGTAGTGCACGATCATGTTTAACATACAGAAAAAAAATGAGCATACAATATAAAACGTGTCATAACCTTTCCACAGGCCTGTTTGTGGTTAATCATTTGTACAGGATGTTAAATTCAGCAAACAAACAGTCATTCTGCAACACAAATGTGCAGAACTGTGTTCTCTATAGAGGATGCATCAACTTATTCCCACTTAGAAAATCAACAAAACATGCAAACTGATCAGGGGTGCCCAAACTTTTGCATATGCCTGTATTTAAGTTATTGACACATTTATTTAATTTATTGTTAAGCTTATTTTCTACATAGGCCAGACTTTAATGATTTTTGTATGCCACAATGGAACAACTAACCTAGAGACACCCTTGCAGGCACAGCTGATTGGCTGATCCAGAAAGAGACCCAGGACATAGCGACCAATAGGATGGAGGGCATGTATGATTGGATGATGTAAACTCCTCGGTTACGCCTCAGCTGGAAACGTAAACTGAGACGAGGAAATCGCCCAGCTATTAAAACAGACAAGACAAAGACTAGTTATTACATGACATAGTACATAACTCTTCACACTAAACTACCATTAATTAATAATAACTAACTGAGTGACTAAAGTCACATTTCTGTGGTGGTTTTGCAGTGTGCAGCACCCTAGCGGATGAAATCGATGAGTATTTTTAAGAAATATAATTAAAGCTACTAACTAAATCAGGTTAACTGGGATACTGTTGGCTCTCTGTGTAAGAACCGTGACTCTGTGTTGAACTGCTTGCGAGCAATGAGGGGTGAAAAGGGAGGGGTGAGAACCCCCTGTTGTGAAAACAAGTTATACCTCCCCACAAAGACATCTATACCGACATACAATTGACAGTATAAGTGCAGTATAAGTTTTCTTCATATACAAACCGCCACAATAAAAAAATAGATTAAAACAATAAAACCTCTCATTGTTTGCTCCTTCATGAAGACCAAAATCCTGTAAATCATACACACTTTCATCAAACATACAGAGAGATTCACTTGAAAGAGGCCCTGAATATTCTGTTGTAACTCCTGTTAGGATGAAGCAATCTAAACCAAAACAATACACTACATACTTTGACGTATGGCTAATTGGTTGCATTACATGCAATGCTGGAAGTAATCTCTATCTTCTGCCAGACACATTTCATGCTCCTGTACGTATCGGCAATCATTAGAGAGGTTAAACGTTGCAATGTCTGTCTGACGCTCCGACGAAGGGGCATCCTGGCTTGTTTGAAGCTCCATATACAGTGTAGCACATCGCACGTTCGTTCAGATCCATGCTTCATCCTAGAAAGACTTATTACAGAATATTCTGAGCCTCTTTCAGGTGAATCTCCTTGTATATCGCTGCTGTCGGAAGAAAACCTTGTATCTCCATTTGTGTCATTTTTCAGTTTTTGACATAATTTCAAAGGACCTGTTGCCCTTTACATTGTGTGTAAATTTCATGATGAATGGAGCAAAAGAAACGGCCCAAAATGACTTGGGAAGATGTCTGGTTCCATTGACTTGCATTAAAACTACAGTATGTTTTTTCTTTCTCCTGTAAAGTTCTAATTTTGGAGATATGAGGTTTTCTTCTGACAACAGCGATATATGTGTGTGTATACAGTTTCACCTGATTTGAAGTTCATCATCTCAGTCACAAAGCGGTAGTCCGTAATAGTGAACTGGGACAGCTCCAGTTTGTCCAGCCCATGGATGTACTTCTGACTCTCTGACCAGTGATAAACAATGTCCTCTGAAGAGTAGCCATCTACAGCACCAAGAAACACAGAGCGATGTAACAGCTGTATACACTGTTCTCCAAATAAAATGTGCTTTCACTCCAGACATCACTCCACTCACAGCTCTCAAGGTCCAGCATACATTCCTGTTCATCCATGGGGTACTTGGTAAGGTCCATGTCACAGGCCACTGTTGATGTGATTCTGGAATAAAAAGGCGGAATAGCCATTAGATGATAGCAGTTGTGTTGTCTGGTCTTTGCGTGTATGAACAAGTATAACTGATGTGAATGTTTGGGAGGTCAGTATTCCTCGTTAAAATGAATATTTCCTCATCCAAGAAGTGCGGCACACGTTACTTTTTCAGTTTTTCTCAGATTTACATTGCCGCCTACACACAAACGCACCGGCTGCTGTAGAGGATGACCCCGTCAGGTTGCAGGCGTATGAGCTTGTTCTCCACAGTGACGTCATGGAACCAGGCTGACTTGGCATTGACGATGAACGTGTCCGGTAGCCAGAGTTTATCTACAAAACGACTGTCCAGCCCCAGGGTCTTGTTCGTGTGGTTGTAAGACAGACGGTCATCTCGCCAACTCTGACGCAGAAACACTGTCATGGTGTACTCCTGCCAACACACACACGCATAGACACATGCATGCATGTAAATATGGTGCAAGCTCATGTTTAACAAACACCTGACATAACAGGAAGGACATAACATTACAGGAAGTATTTATAGTCACTCTCACAAAACTGCCAGTTTTTAAATATTGTTCACATAAGTATGTATATAATATAATAAACCATTCGTGTCATATGATAAATCATTTACATTGATATAATTTCTCACATAATATAGTAGATCAATTAATAGGATACACCAAAAAAAAACAGTTTAATCATTTTTTTGGCATTTTTACCCTGATTCTTCTCGCCTACTTGTTTCTCATTACCGATACTTGATGAAAAATGAGTCTGTAATGCTCTTAACTGTTAAATCTCTTTATTTTAATGTTTCCTAGCAAACTCTAAAGATCAGAATAAAAAGAACATGTTTTGTGACAAAAAGAAAAACCTATATTTCCACCTATAATACTATATTTGGTTATATGTGGTATTAAACTATATATGCTTTAATACCTTGCTTTAAAAGATGTAGTCTGAGAACGTCATGCAGATTCGGAAAAGAAATTATGTTTTTAAAGCTGGGCTTCCGTAGTGGTCACGCTCATGAGAATAAGCCAATTAGTTGTCTGAACCTGGAGCAGGACCCGTTTGGGTTCACACATTGGTGTCCAGATTTTACCCTGCATTGCCCATTTCAGAAAGGACACTCGAATCACCCACTGAGCATTGAGGCCCGTGAGGCCCACACTCTCCAGAAAAGACTCTGTGGTCAGTTTAGAGCAGCTAAAAGCTGAGCCAAGAAGTATTTTTATTTATCTGTAACATATTGTATCTAAAAAGAGCCCGAGGGCTGAAGAAGGGAATGAAGCATCTTGCTATTTCAGCACCAAACAGCATGAGAGATGCACAGGATGGAGAGCTTATATAGACTGAAAACGTCTGAGATGCTCAAAAGCATTAATCCCATGAATAAACGTGTAAAACGTGGGATTTAAACTTAATTTTGTACAATTAAATAATTGATTATATGGGTGAGTGATTTGGAAAAAAATGTTTTTTTTTAATATCTTGATACATTAAGAAATTTTCTTGATACACGATACTTATCACAATCACGTGACACACAGATAAAATGCAGCAAGTGAGTCGTTTAAAAACAGCTAGAAAAACGATGAATACAATGACTTTCTTTCAATATTTCAACGAAAATGCTGCGTCAAATCCACGTGAACAGAAGTCATTTTGATGCCTTTGTAATGAAATTATAATGAATGCAGTCGGTCAGTGTTCTGTAATCGTGTATCAAAAAATGCTCACAATAACGATAAATATTGTCATATTTCCCGCCTTTATTTTACTACTTCACATTATTTTATAGTTGTCTTTTTATTTGTCCATGATCTAATGACAGCTGTCAGTACATGGCATCCAGTGCTATCCTATCAAGTGTGACCCAGGTCAGTTTCAGACCGTTTTCATTTGTTGAACTAGGGTTAGTTTTAGACGTTTAGGTACAATATCATTTTTAAGTGCCAACCGGCCACTTTAAGTCCACCTCCATCAGCTCCACTTACCATTTATGTGTGATAACTGGCTTTTATTTGCATTTTCAGTACAAAACTGAAACTGAATCATAGTTTGTAATGTAGCAAATAACACAAACACAGTAATATTTTATTTTGGACAACGTACCAGCAGTTTTGAATAATTATCAATATAGAACAGTAATAAACAAACCACATAGTTATTCATACATTACCATGTTGGCTTCTGAGATATGGTCAATGCTAGCTACTTCAATAGCCATGGCCACATTCACTGGAGGTCCTGTAAAGAGGAACGTGAGAAAAAAGAAACACCTCCCCCCACCCAACCTCCCCAGCGACCCTCGGACATCAAAACTCAACAGTGACACCTTAATAAGAAGAAAGCGTGTTCAACAGTGCAATGAATGGGCAGCCATGTCAATGAATAGATGTTTGGGTTTTGTCTGCGCTTGAAATGGTAGAACCTGCTGATGAGATGTCAGAAAGACTGAGGGCTATTTGTTCCATTATATTAGGCTTTTCACATCAGTTATGAAATAAGCAGTCAGAAAGGCTTCTGAGGTTGTTCTTTGAAAACAGACGTCTTAAGAGCTTTTTGTCTTTATATGATTAACACTGTAGCATCTACCTATAATGTTTCGTTCCCGTAAAAGCATCTGGGGTCAGTTAAATGAATCCTGAATGGACATTTAGGCCATCAAGGGACCCTTCCCATCCCTTGCCAATGGACACTTACGCCACCTCCATTTACAGACTGTATGACTTAAGGTTGGAAAAGCACAGCATTTGTTTAGATGCTGTAATTTTATAATGAAAACAATAATGCAAGGCAGTTCACATTGGCTTACATTTCATCTATTTGCTGCACTGAAAAATGTATCAAATCAAGACGCCCTTCTATCATATCAGCTTGAATAATGAATATTGTCAGTTGTTAGTGCCCAACCAAAGTATCATCTGGCTGACAGCAGAGTTACATTTATCAGGATGGTGAAAATCCCCTTGAAGAAGCACTAACGTTTTTAAGTGGCTTGTTTCAGACCTAAATGAACTGACACCTCTAAGAGTGAAATGTATGAGGCATTCATGCTCTTATTGTGCTCTTATTAGCTTTATGGTATGTGAGAGCAACTTAGAGTTAGAAGGGCTTAAAGGTTGTTTAAGTCGAACCGCCTGTAAAATTAGAAAGATAATATTTAAAAATGCATAGACATTCCATGCAAACAAGGTAATTAAATATGTTCAGTGATTTTTTAAAATTGAGTTTATCTGAAATTTATTAGAAAATTTCTACATACATAAAGTCTGGTGGATTCACAGAGTTGCTTTATTTTTCCGGTTGTTATGCAAATATACAGATACCACATTTTCATCACAGCCTATTAATCCAAGTGTAGAGCAGAATACAGCCACATTAAATGAATCTTATGGCCCAGGTGACTGGTCACAGTACACATATACATAGTATACATATATACGTTATTATGGTATTCAGCTAATATACTGTTATTTTACAGTGATTTTTTGTAATGCAGTCTCAACTGGAAAACTTAAAATTAACAAAGACATGTAAAATGCCACGGTAGGGAAGCACGGTTTAGAAATTTGTTCAAAATGATATTAGCCAATATTACTGCTGAATAGAATTTTTAATTGATGCTTTTAATTGATGGCAACAAAGTGTTCATATAGGTCAGGCTTTCCTCTTCTAAGTATCCAATTCATTCTTTAAATGAACCCATTTCAGACAATCCTCAGCACCCATTTAAATGTGACAAATCCCCCCAGACATGCTCTAAGATGGTCCATGCTCCTGAGATTTGAAATGCTGATGAAATAAGCAGTTGCATTGGCAGAGAAATGGAGCAAAAAAAAAAAAAGGCAAGCAGAGTTCCATAATGGTCACAAATGTCTGTTCAGCATTCACCCTTTACCTGCTCTAAATAAACCTGTGCATTTGGCTGCAATGTTTACAAACAAGCCAGAGAAACAGACAGATATGGACGTTTAGCTGAAATATGGCTCGGATGCATGTTCACCTTGGCTTGAGCTGAGTTAAGCTGTGAGATAGAGAAATCTACGCTGTGGTCATTGGACGTGACACATTTGACAAGCATTCTTAGCAACATCATCTTTCCGTGGGCAGCTGTGGAACATGCATATTCATGCTGTTGCATAATGCATTTAATAATGGATTCATAATTGCGCTGATGGTTTCCGTAGGCTTTCTCGCGTCTCACGTATCGAGAACTCATTAATGTGCAAAGTCAGAAATAAAAAGAGCTCATTAAAAATGTGTGGCCTAAATATGGTGCTTCAAAATTAGACTTCAGTAACTGGAACACTGTTTTGGCAAGCAACCTCATCTGACTGTGGAGTAGGCAGAATAAGGTACGAGGTTTGTACTGGAAACCACAACCACGCCACTTCACACAGGAGTGTTTATGCTAAGAATGACTGTAAATGCAAGGATGGGTGAAAGAGCAATCCAATGACACAAGCAGCAGATCTCAAACTCACCTCCTATCCCCGGCCGAAAGTTTCGAGCATAGCCTTTCATTAAGTCATCCAGATTAGGCAACCAGGATATCTCAATGTCTGTACCTACATAGTCACCAATGTCACTCAGCATGGCCCTACAGGAATAGAGACAGGAGGCTTGAAGTAGATGAAAGGAAATTGCTGGAAAAGATATTACAGGAGAGATAAACATGCAACATGGTGTGGATCTTGTGGAATTAAAGTATTCGTTAATATTATGGGACAGTAAAAATGTGAATAAAAACGGAAACATGAAAAAGAACATCACACTGTCTTGTCAAGTGAAATGATCTTAAATCTAGTCAATATATCTAATGTTTGTCATTTTGAGGTTGCTGCAAGCTTCTGATTATTTAACTTATAATTTAACATATGTCTGGACATTTTGACTTGCTTGAACTAACTCTTTGCACTATATTGGCAAAGAAATGGTTTCAAGCATATTTCTTCAAACAATATCATTTGCCAACACTGTGACATAATTTTACTTGACCAAATAACTTTAAACAAGTGAAAATGTCTACAAATAAATTAAACTGTATATTAAAAGGCTTACATCAATCTCAAAATGAGAAATATAAGGTAGATAGACTACATTTCAGATAGTTTCACTTGCCCAGAAATCCATGTTTTGCAGTGTGTCAGCTTACTTGAATAATATTTTTTCAAGGACAGTTCGATTTCATTTCACATAATTATGGATAAATGTGGCTCAACATCACATAGTCATACCCAGGCCTACGTTACCGGCTATAATTAATTCCTGTGGCACGACTTAGTTAGACACTTTAAGTTTAACATGATGAAAGTCTTTCAAAAATAAAAGAAATACAAAATTCACAAAGAAAAAAAAGGGAATGAAATTTATATTGTGAACTATGTCTATGCACATACATCAGTACAACTATGAGAACTGCGACTGCTTTTCTATTACATCATCCTATTCAACTGCAATATATACACCGATTAGCCAAAACATCATGACCACTCACAAATGAATGTGTATGATGTTAATTATCTCATAACAACAGTGCCTATCAAGGTCTGGGATAAATTAGATGGTAATCAGTCAGTTCTTGTATTTGAAATGTTGTATGCCTTGTATGTCTGACAAAAGCCAAATCATTATGGCCAGACAGCTGGGTTGGAGCATCTCCGAAACAACGAGGCCTGCAGGGTGTTTCCAGTCAGCAGTGGTGAGTGCCTGTGGATAGAGATTTGAAGAGGGACCAACTGTGAACTGGCAACAGGGTACTGGGTGCCCAAGCCTATCCCATCTGGTCTGAACCAACAGAAGGAGCTAATGATGGTCACGGCAGGAATGTGTCAACACACAATGTATCACATACTGCTGCGTATGGGCCTGCATAGTCAAGAGTACCCATGCTAACCCTGGTGCACCATCATAAGTGTCTACAATGGGCACATGGTCATCAGAACTGGACTCTGGAGCAACGGAAGAAGGCAGCCTGGTCTGATAAGTCCAGTTTTCCTCTATATCACATGGACGGTATGTGAAAGTCTGGGTGCATTTACGCTGGACACCTGGGGAAGTGATGGCACTAAGATGCACTGTGGGAAGAAGACAAGCCAGTAGAGAAGAAAGCGTGAAAGCTTCACTGCGAAATATCATGGCTTCTGCTGGTTGTTTTGTCTGCTCAGAGTGTGGTATGTTTAGTTTAACCCCCTTTTCCACCTCTAGTGATAATGACAGTGGCTGTGTTTGTGCTAAGTGGCAGCTAGTTAGCTCTCTGGTGGAGAAGGTGGACCAGCTAGAGGTGCGCACCTGGGGGTTATTAAAGGACAGGCAGCAAGATTCAGTGTTGGCAGCTCCGGGTGCCCTAGGGAGAGCTAGCAGCCCCTCGACTCCGGCGTTAGAGCCCTCACAGCGGGGTGAATGGGTGACAACTCGGTGGTCTAGCCGGAAAGCTAAGGCTAATGCTAACACTGAGGGCAAAGCTAGCCCACCGGAATACCGCGCTCCTCCGATTCGCGTGTCAAACAGGTTTTTCCCCCACTCAGTGAAGCACCCACTGTGGAGCCTGTTAAAAGTACTCTGGTTACCGGAGACTCGATTGCCCGACATATGAAATTAGCTACTCCGTTAGGGGCGTCAGCGGTTACAGTTACATGTTTATCGGGAGCCAGAGCGCCGGACATTAGTGGCAACCTTAGATTAGCTGATAAGAGATATTCGAGGATAGTCATTCATGTAGGGGCCAATGATATCCATCTGCGGCAGTCTGAGGTAACTAAGGGTAACATTAGAGAGGTGATTAAACAGGCCCAGACGATGTCCGATGCCGTAATCTGCTCTGGCCCCATTCCAATGCGGCGCGGCGCTGAAGCCTACAGCAGGCTTACGGCGTTAAACTTGCTTCATGTCCAAGTGGTGTTCCGAAAATCAAGTGGGCTTTATAGATAATTGGTTACGTTTTGAGGGCAAGCCTGGTCTTATAGGTAGGGATGGTGTCCACCCCACGTGGGAGGGTGCTGCCTTACTTTCTTGCAGCATAGCTCATAGTCTTTTAGTTAGTCAGCAGAATAGTGTAAACAGCTGCTGACAGGCCAGAGCCGGGATCAGGCTGCAAACAGACAGGCTAAAACGACCATCTGTGAACCGCCTTGAGGCGTCACCCAGGTTCAACTTTATTGAGACTGTGTCTTTGCCTCGAATTTAATCTTTAACCTAAATTTAATCATAGAAAAACTCAATCACCCCGTTTAAACAACCTAATCAACATATATCCGTATTCAGATGATAGCACTAACACCTTCAATCTAAAGTTTGGATTACTCAATATAAGATCACTAAACTCTAAAGATCATCATAAGTGAAATTATAAGCGATCATAAATTTGACATTTTCTGTCTCACTGGGTTAGACCAGATGAATATTCAGCTTTAAATGAAGCCACGTCTGTAGGCTATAATTATGCACATAGGCCAAGATTATCAGGCAAGGGAGGTGGAGTCTGTGTAATCTACCAAAATACTCTAGATATTAGTCAGAAACAATGTGACACCTTCACTTCCTTTGAGGTCCTTTCGATTCATATTACAAATCTGGTCACAAAAAAGAAGGCGTTCTCATTATTTAACATTTACAGGCCACCAGGGTCCTACTCTGAATTTTTTAAAGAATTTTGTGATTTTGCTGCAAACCTGGCTGTGTGCAATGATAAAGTAATAATTGTAGGGGATTTTAATATTCACTTTGAGAAGGTAGATGACCCACTAAAAAAGGCAGTAACTTCAATTCTAGACTCTGTTGGTTTTACCCAAAATGTAACAGGGCCTACATGCTACTGTAGTCTCACTTTAGATTAGTTTTGACACTAGGTCTTAACATAGACAAGCTTAATATCTTACCGCAAACCACAGCGATCTCCGACCATTACCTAATTTCATATGAGCTACCACTTAGCCATAATATGTACGTCCCCTCGCTATTCGACAAAGCGCTCAATATAACCTTTTACCACCCTACAATTTATAGAAAATCTCCCAGAACTATTAACCCCAGTTTCCACTCCATCAGACCCAATGGAGCTAGATTTACTAACCGATTATTTAGAAAATACCTTTCAATCTACTTTAGAAAATGTGGCGCCACTTAAAATATAAGAATAAGGCAGAAAAAGCTCGCCCCGTGGTACAACGATAAAACCCGGATCTTAAAACAAACAATTCGGAAAATAGAGCGGAAATGGCGACAAACCAAGCTGGAAGTGTTCCACACTGCCTGGAAGGACGGCCTTATAGAGTATAGAAATGCTCTCACTGAAGCTCGCTCAGCATATCTGGCCTCGCTGATCTCGCTGATTTCACGAATCACAAAAAATCAGGCAGGTACTGAACCACAAAATCCGGCAACTCTCACCAATGAAGTTTTTATGAACTTCTTTAATAATAAAATTGAAAATATTAGACAACAAATTCAACCCACTGTATTTAATCTAACTTGGCTGTCATCTGACTTGGCTGATATAAAACAAAACACAGTTATAGAAAAAAGGCTGGAAACTTTTTACCCACTCCCACAGCTAGAACTAGAGAAGATTATCTCCTCTGCAAATTGTACAACCTGCACACTCGATGCAATTCCCTCAAAATTACTCAAAGAAGTACTGCCAGTCATTATAAACCCTCTTTTAACTATAGTAAACTCGTCCCTTAGTCTGGGCCATGTTCCCAAAGCTTTTAAACTAGCAGTTATCAAACCCCTGATCAAGAAACCAAATCTTGATGTTTTGTCAAATTACAGGCCTGTTTCTAACTTACCATTTATATCTAAGATCTTAGAAAAAGCTGTGGTCCAACAACTTAGTTCATATCTACATAAGAGCCATATATATAAAAAAATTCCAGTCTGCATTCAGGCCACATCACAGCACTGAGACGGCTCTAGTTAAGATAACTAATGATCTTCCTGCCTCTGATCAAGGCTATGTAGCCCTGTTATTGCTACTTGACCTGAGCGCAGCTTTCGATACAATAGACCACAATATTCTCCTAGAAAGGTTAGAAAACATGGTTGGAATTACAAGGACAGCCCTATCATGGTTCCAGTCTTACCTAACAGAACGTTATCAGGTCGTCAGTATAAGCAACTTATCTTCCAATTGCTCCAAAGTAAGATTTGGAGTTCCCCAAGGCTCTATTTTAGGACCATTATTATTTACACTATACATGTTACCGTTAGGCACAGTTATAAGTAACCATAGCGTAAACTTTCATTGTTACACAGACGATATGCAACTGTACATATCAGCCAAGCCTGATGACAAATACAGATTAAAGAAAATAGAGGACTGTGTAAAAGACATGAAATGCTGGATGTTGTGTAACTTCCTCCTACTAAACAGTAACAAAACAGAGGTTCTCCTTCTGGGTCCAAAATTAAAGAAATAAATTACCAGATTTAATCTTAAATCTAGCTGACTTTCCAGCCACACCTGGCTCAGCAGCAAAAAATCTCAGCATCATAATTGATTCAGATTTATCATTTGATCAACACATAGG
Source organism: Pygocentrus nattereri (assembly GCF_015220715.1). Taxonomy (NCBI): domain Eukaryota; kingdom Metazoa; phylum Chordata; class Actinopteri; order Characiformes; family Serrasalmidae; genus Pygocentrus; species Pygocentrus nattereri. The sequence goes on from NC_051239.1 coordinate 18,278,374, forward strand.
CGGCATCACTAGGACAGCTTTTTTACATCTTCGCAAGATTGCCAAGATAAGAATGCGGAAACACTAGTACATGCCTTTATTACTTCCAGGCTGGACTACTGTAACGCACTACTGTCAGGATGCACGAGCAGGAGTTTAAACAAACTCCAACTAGTCCAAAACGCTGCAGCCAGGGTCCTCACTGAAACTAGAACATCTGATCATATCAGTCCAGTGCTATCATCACTTCATTGGCTCCCTGTTAAATTCCGTATTGATTATAAAATCCTTTTATTGACTTATAAAGCCCTACATGGGCCCATGTAGTACCTGCAAGACCGTATTTCCCATTTTGAGCCATCACGACTACTCAGATCCCAGAGTGCTAGCTTATTAATAGTTCCCAGAATTCATAAGGCTGCAGCTGGGGGAAGAGCTTTTTCTTATAAAGCCCCCAAACTCTGGAATGATCTCCCAGAAACTGTTCGGGACTCGGACACAGTCTCAATCTTTAAAACTAGGCTGAAAACTCACTTGTTCAGTTTAGCTTTTGGTAGGTAATGTTCCCCCTTAGATAAAGGCAGGAGATCCACTGGCTCCCTGTCAACTACCGGATCCAGTATAAAATCTTACTAACTACATTCAAAGCTCTACATGGACTTGCTCCCTCTTATATCTCTGATCTCCTTAAGACATACAGTCCTGCTCGCACCCTCCGATCCTCGTCAGCTGGCCAGCTCACTCTCCCTCCAGTCCGCTTGTCCACCGTGGGAACTAGAGCCTTCAGCCACTCTGCCCCGTCTCTCTGGAACACCCTTCCTACCCAAATTCGCAATATTGATTGTCTAACTACCTTCAAATCTCGGCTTAAAACCCATCTATTCACACTTGCATACTCCTGATTCCTCATCTTCACTTTTCTCTGTTTGTCTTGTTTATTTGTTTTTTGTTTTTTATCCTCTTTTATACTCTACCATTCTTCTTTTAACCGTTGTAAGGTGTCCTTGAGTGCTTTGAAAGGCGCCATTACTAAATAAAATGTATTATTATTATTATTATTATTATTATTATCCAGGGGTCCATGGACACCGGGAATTATAGTAAACTGAGATGCTGGTGCTGTCGTCCAGCTGCTCGCACGTGGTCACTCAGGTTTGTGGACGGTGGAGTGGAGGGATGCCGAACTGTTTCAGAGTGCTGCCGTGTCTGTGTGTCCTTCTGGTTCTCTCCTGTTAGTTAAGCTGTCATAGTCAGATCTGCCGGAGTCGTTAGCCACACTCTGGAAATGTTCACATTCCCTGTTTTACGTACAAACAGACAGAATAAAACTAATTCCCTATCCCTGCCTTTTTTTCCGAGTATATGATCGCCCACATGTCCAGCCGGACACTGAAGGATGACTGAATGTCCAGCCCTCCTGCTACCCACTTCAGACCAGCTGCCCACGCCCAAGCTACCGCCACCTACCTTGGACTAGCTGCCCACCCTACACTGATGTTTTCATGGACTCCTAGCTGTTACTACTACTACCAGAGGAGGATGGGTCCCCCCTGGTGAGCCTGGTTCCTCCCAAGGCTTCTTCCTCAGTTCTGAGGGAGTTTTTCCTTGCCACCGTTGCCCCTGGCTTGCTCAGCTGGGGGTTTTCACATTCTTGTTAAAACTTTGTCTTTTCTGGAATATTCTGTGAAGCTGCTATGTGACAACAATAATAATTATAAATTCAACTAATTAAACATATTAATATAATTGCAATTACAAACTTACTCTACCCTTATAATATAAAAATTAAGAACATATTTCTTTTAAGCTTAAACAACCACAACGTCTGATTTTCACAAGAAATTAGGTTACCATGTAGTATAAAAACCCATATACATTACAAATGGGGACACATACTCTTAAGTAGAGAGAAGAGGAAGAGAAAAGGAAGGTCATAAAAAACCTTATATAAGATCTAGTCGCAGGCATCTTATGTAAGACAGGCATTTAACCCAAATCTGAGAGAATCTGTCAGTCTGAACTCTCAGGGAGAAAGTTGGCGTTCCCATAATAAAAAATTCATGTACGTGTTGTGTCACTTTCAACTGAGGGAACTCAGTGGACAGCCACTTTCTAGTGATACTTGCAGCTAACAAAGCATTAACAACTTATCATTTCGACACAAGTTCAAGAAAAGGTTTACCAGAAAAAGAGACCCAAAATCAAAGGGCATATTCATCTGAAATATGGTACAGAGAGCCTGATACATACTCTTCCAATACTTAGACAGAACATTACAGTCCCCAAAAATATGGAAATGTGTTGCAGTGGCTGAGACACACATACTTCTGCGGTTGGATCCTGAACCTTGGTGTCACTTCTGCACTGCAGTAATAAAGAATCACTGAACATGGTTAAGTAAACTGCCAATTGAAACTGACACATTTTTTTTCTTATTTCTTATAATATTAAGCTTGCAAAAAGCAGCACTCTTACAATTAAACAAAATGTTCACATTACATATTAAGCTGCCTGTGAAATAAAAGACTTATGTAGTGTGTAAAGACTGACAAATTGAAAATAGATTAAAAAGTTGAAAAGATTCAAAATGATTCACTTTCATGTCCATATAATCATTAAATCTAAATTATGCAGCAAAAACAGTCTATTATGCATTCACTGTTTTTTGATGTCTTGAAAATCACCTCAATTACATACAGTTGATCCACCCATTCAAAATACAGCAGTTTAGCCCCGCCCATTTATGTGGACGCTAAATAAGGCACAATACACGGCAGCTAGTAAGAACACGTAATCTACATATATCAGTCTAAAAACTACAGTTACACACCAGCTTGTTTACTTTCAAAGATAAAGAGAGGTTGAAAATGGTCAGAACTGACTTTGGTAAATAAATCCACATGAATGTCATAAAATACAATAAAATTTTAAGATATGAGTTCTTCAAATTAAAATATTAAACAAAAAAAATCTGGATGTAATGTAAAGTAATTAAAGACATGAATTGAGAAAGTCATAAGCTAAACATACAAAATGATCATTTATATTGCACTATTTGGCTGTCAAAAACCTTAACACCTAAATTTCAACTTGTGAAAATAATACTTGTTTTTTTTGTTTTTTTTTTAGTATTTTAAAAAAGATTTTTTTGATTTCCTTTAAAGGTTATTTGAAAGACTGAGATTCATCACAAGTAAAAATTTTTTTAATAAAAAGTTTTATTCAAAAATGGTTTCAAAATATAATGAAATATATAATAATTATAGGGTAATAAAATGAAATGTTCATTCATTTATTTTAAGAAACTAAACAAAATTAAGGTTAATTAAGTCTCTACTCCATGGACACTACATGCATGCATATCGCTGCTGTCGGAACAAAACCTCGTATCTCCAAACTGGTAACTTCACAGGAGAAGGAAAAAACCCGCTTTACTTCTAACGTAAGTCAATGGAACCAGATTTTTTGGGTCATTTTGGGTCATTTCTTTTGGTCCATTCATCATGACATTTACATACAACGTAAAGGGCAACAGGTATTTTCATATTATGTTAAAAACTGGGAAACGTCAAAAACAGAGAAACGAGGTTTTGATCCGACAACAGTGATATATACACACATACTGGTAACGCACCACTCTATCAGTCTATCACTCTATCAGTCTACCAGTTTTTGATTTTCTAGGTAAAATAAAATAAGAACCACACATCGATATCGTCTTTCTTATGGACTCATCTAAACAAAAACAGTGACCTTAATATCTGGGCTCAAGAGACAGGGCACTATGAACATAGAGGTTATTCAAATTGCCCTGTTTGTTGTACTCTTAGCTTAGTCTTTAACCCATATCTACTCTTAAAGGACTTAAAATGTGCCACTGCCTAAATATCAAACACAAAAAGAGGCCACATGGGGGCAGTGTACACCTGAAGGGCCTACAGCCTAACCATTCCATATCCAAATGTTAACATCCCACAGGAATGGAAGTGAAAGAATGTTAACATGGGCTGCTGATATGGCCAGTGAGTATACCTGAAAATGCTGGTGTATCAAAAGAAAGAGGAAAAACAGCTCCTGGACTTGCTGCCACAACCCTCTATGGAAATCCTTCCACAGGGGAGGTGGAGCTGCTCTGGGAACATCCCATTTACACAAAATGTAACATTTACTTAACGTCCATACCTTTGAGTAAGACATTTCTGCACGACTTAGCTCTCCTCCTCAAGCAGCAGCCAGCGACAGCAGCTCCACCGTCATACGCCTGTTCTATGTGCCCTGTGAGTTGTTCTTCACTTGTGTCGTTGTTTACATGCGCGCCACTGTGAGACTGTTTCTACTGACGTTAATGATGTTCCTGTCTGATGTCACCGTCTGTCTTCTCCACTCTCTCAGCTTTTGCACGGAGATGTTCGCACAACTCCATAGGTAATGTAAACACATGCAGCATGTATGATTGTGTGTCTGTTCAATACGAACTTAGACAACAGGTAGATCCAGCGACACAATCCGATTGGTTGAGAACTGTTCTCGCCACAATCACAGTTCAATAACATCATGTTTTTTTTTTCACATCATTCAGTACCGGTTGCATAGTAACGACTGCTTTGCAGGCAGCGACTAATACTTTTCAACTTTATCACATACAAATGCAAAAAATGCCCCCATTCGATAATTTCTGAGATCATATTTGAATTACTGCCCATTCTGAGGAAGAGTGTGACAGCAGGACCACACCAAATTCTGAACTAGAGGAGGGCAATAACGTATCTGTTCACCATCGTGATCATGGCAGAAAACCTTGTATCTCCATTTTTGTCATTTTTCAGTTTTTGACATAATTTGAAAGTGTCTGTTACTCTTTACATTGTTTGTAGATTTTGTGATGAGTGGCCTAAAACAAAGCACCCAAAATGCCATGGGAAAAATTCTGGTTCCATTGACTTACATTGAAAGTGAAGTATGTTTTTTCCTTCTCCTGTAAAGTTACTATTTTGGAGATACGAGGTTTTCTTCTGACAGCAGCGATATTTAGGCCTATTTAACAGGATTTAGTACAGTGCAGTGTGTGAAGCATCAAATAAAATCACTGGATCACTGGGTGCATTTGTGTGCACTTAATAATCCTGCGGAAAATCAGATTTTGTCACTAATCCAATCAAAATCATTTACATGCACTTGGGTAATCAGATAATAGGACATCTCCAGGTTTACATGAGTCAGACAGTAATCGGATTTCTGCTTTGCAACCAGCCATTAAGCTCACAAAATAAGTGCTCTAAGTGATCTATCTATATAAATATCTACAGTACCACCAAAATTATTTGCCAGTTTAACTGCATATTTGCCAAAGTGAATGCTTTTCGATATTTCAACACTAGGAGTACTTCCTATGAATCCTGTGTCCATAATCATTTCTAAATGCATTTAGAAAGTGTTCTTTGGCTTACACAGTACCTTATACCGCTGGGCATAAGCTCAGATAATTACTTATGACTAGTTAGAGTTTATAACTTTATAATTTCAGATTTCACAGTGCACTGTAACACCTGTTCATAAGAGCACTGGAAACAGGAATGTTGTTGTACATCAGCTACGGCTTTAAACGGGCTTTGCTGATTCAAGTCTTTAAAAAATCCTGAATTTGGAAGAGCACCATATTCACAATGTACGTCCTGTATTACCAGTTAGATGTGATTATTGCTCTTCCCTTCAAGACCACTTATAACCACCTATATTGATCAATGAGCTATAATATACTAAAAAGAAAATTCGGTAACACTTTATTTGAAGGCTACCTACATAAGGGCTTCATAACACATTCATAAGCGCTGAATAATGTGTTTATGAAGCACTACTTGAACATTTAAGTGCTTATGTCGGTTCTCGCAACCTGACATAAGATGTTTTATGAAATAAATGACATTGTACTGACATAATAAGAATAAACGTTGAACATATTTACAGCACTAAACATTTAAAACCCTATACATAATCGCATCAATCATCTTATCTATGCCATGGAGGGAAGAGGGGGTGGTTTCCAGGCATATTTCACCTGATATTAATGTCGTCTTAAAATTGCTGACATATATAGTTATGTATAGTGTTTTAAATATGTTTAGTTTTTACAGTTTTTACAGCCGTTAGCCTCCTTTAGTACCTCAGAACATGCTATATAACCGTTTTTCATCTAAAACAGCTGAGTTCTGATATTATGATAATATGTCATAATGTAAGTCATTAGCAGTTTAAGCTGACTTTCACGTTTAAGTCACTTCTTGATATTGTAATATTATTATATATTACAATTATATAGACTTTTTGGATAAGCTGGTGTTATTTTTTCATGCTGTCTCAGAGTTACGTTTTTCCAGTTATTTCATATTTAATATGACCAGGGACTCCGTGTTACTAACAAGGTAAAAAAGGTCCATTTTGATTTCAGCTTGACTTTTACCTTTCCTTATGCCGGACAACACAATGGTATTATAAATAATGCCTCTGCAAGGCAACACTACAGAAGAACAGGCCTGACGACTAAATAAAGGTTCAAAAATATTCAATCAGAAGAAAATAAATAAAGTAGTGTTCTTTGGTTTTCTTACCGACATTGAATCACTCCAAAAAAGTTTAATGTAACAGAAAAATGAATCTGTGTTCAATAATTAGTTGATTATAATTTTATGCATTAGTGTTATGCCCAGTAAACTAAAAACAGCATAGGAGCCTCCCTAAACCTTAACATTCATAAAAGACACAAAGGTCTATGAATATGCATGATTATGTAAATAAAACCCCACCCTTTCCCCTATGCTACATGTGAGGAAGAGCAGAAAAAAAGCTCCCACTGTACCTTTAATAATTTAAAAAAATGTATATGCTTTAACAGCAGTCAGTCTCTTTCACTCACTTAGATTTTGTCTTTAGCCTCTAAACCTGCCTCACTGCAGCTTGAGGGAAGGTAAATTTCCTGTTGGCGCTCATTAGCATATTTTAGCATATTTTAAAAGACAGTGATGGGAAGGGCGTCCAGCTTACACTATATTTACAAAGGTTTTCACTCATCCATCCAAATCATTAAATTCAGGTGTTCCAGTCACTTCCATGGCCACAGGTGTGTAAAGCCGAGCCCCTAGGCCTGCAGACTGCTTCTACAGACATTAGTGAAAGAATGGGTCGCTCTCAGGAGCTCAGTGAATTCCAGCGTGGTACCGTGATCGGACGCCACCTGTGCAGCAAGTCCAGTCGTGAAATTTCCTCACTACTAAATATTCCACAGTCAACTGTCAGTGGGATTATAACAAAGTGGAAGCGATTGGGAACGACAGCAACTCAGCCACGAAGTGGTCAGAGACATAAAATGACAGGGCGAGGTCAGCGAATGCTGAGGGGCATAGTGCGCAGAGGTCACCAACTTTCTGCAGAGCCAGTCGCTACAGACCTCCAAACTTCATGTGGCCTTCAGATCAGCTCAAGAACAGCGTAGAGAGCTTCATGGAATGGGTTTCCATGGTCGAGCAGCTGCATTCAAGCCTTACATCACCAAGCGCAATGCAAAGCGTGGAATGCAGTGGTGTAAAGTACCTCCACTGGACTCTAGAGCAATGGAGACGAGTTCTCTGGAGTGGTGAATTCCCGTCTGGGAATCCGATGGACGAGTCTGGGTTTGGTGGTTGCCAGGAGACGGTACTTGTCTGACTGCAATGTGCCAAGTGTAAAGTTTGGTGGAGGGGGGATCATGGTGTGGGGGTGTTTTTCAGGAGTTGGGCTCGGCCCCTTAGTTCCAGTGAAAGGAACTCTTAAAGCTTCAGCTCCAAGAGATTTTGGACAATTTCATCCTCCAAACTCTGTGGGAACAGTTTGGGGACGGCCCCTTCCTGTTCCAATATGACTGCGCACCAGTGCACAAAGCAGGTCCATAAAGACACGGATGAGCCAGTTTGGTGTGGAAGAACTTGACTGGCCTGCACAGAGTCCTGACCTCAACCTGACAGACCACCTTTGGGATGAATTAGAGCGGAGACTGTGAGCCAGGCCTTCTCGTCCAACATCAGTGTCTGACCTCACAAATGTGCTTCTGGAAGAATCGTCAAAAATGAAGTACATGTGAAGTACCTTTTTCTGAGTCTGACAATTTGTACGCAACTTAAAACACAAGAGCACCAACTGAAAACTCATCTCACTCCGACTAGACTCAGGTGATGCTAGTTGTCATGGTAACGTCTATATCAAGTACTCTGCATGTAATTTTGGGTCCGATTACTTGTTGTGTGCATGTAAAGGGAGAATTTCATGAGATCGTTGAGTAGAGTGATCATATAAACACCTCAGTCTTAAGGTATAATTTAATCGAATTGCCAAAAATCTTTGCATTTGAACACAGCCATTTATGAAATTAAGCTGCTGTGTAAGTTTTAAAGGGATGGCAGGAGCGGTCAGACTCTACTGGAGTGCCCTTCCATAATCTGACTGGCCACCCCAGATGCCACCCCAAAATTTCTGCCACATCACTGGCTTTCAGCTTCCTGTGGGGCAGTACATGCCTTGAAGAAGAGACTTGTTTTGCTATCGATGATCGGCAGAAAAACTGTCCAAACTCTCTCCACCCCCCAGCTGAAAAGCCCCACCACCATGGTCAAATTTTCTAAATCCGCCACTGCATGTAGTGCCCCACAAACCACTTTTTTCAGATGTATAAATAGAGCCACTCGCCAGTATAGTATGACACACAAATACCAGTCTATATAATCATAATATGCCATCAAAGAGGAGTTCTTCATTAATAAAGCACATTTTGAGGGCAGGAAGTCTTTAAATGTTGTAAAAACAGTTTAATACCTATTTTTAGAAACATTTTATACTGGACTTGTAACAGTTGTCTCACATACTGTCATAAAAAGTTATAGCAAAAAAATGTATGTAGTTTATCAAAACTGCAATAAAACTGCAACAATATCACAAAACACATTTATCAGTTAATTGCGAAGCATCCTCCAGAGACACTGTCTAAGACAATAGAAGTAGTAAGATGTCTTCAAGTGCGATGGTAAAGAGGTCGTAAAATGCTAATGTTGCTGCCTTTCTGATTAGCCCTGAGAGACTTGCTAAATGTCTGGATTCACTCAACCTCACTCTCCTGAAGCCATTCAAAGCTAATTTCCTTTTCATCCCCTTGGCACTTCCTCTTTTATTTCTCTTCATTAGCACGGCTTCCCTCGAGGCCATGCTGCATTATGTATCCCTTATCCAGAGACAAAGCGCAGTGAGGGAGTGCAAAACAATAGACATGGGCGTCACATCTAAAGTACTAGGGTGTAATCGACTACACACCTTTAATATTATTCAATAAAGCACCAAAACTAGTCCGCGAAACGGAGATGACAGCTAGGAGGAGTCTAAAGAAAAACACGCAGCTAAAATGTTATGATTGCTCAATGGAGAAAAGGCCCACTGTTAATGAATCAGCAACGGAAATACGTATTTTATATTATTTTTCAAGGTTTACTAATTTATCATTTTAATACCATTGAGAAAGCTCAATTACTCAATTACTGATCTAATTAATAGTGATATTCCTAATTAAAACATATCAATGGTTATCTGCATGCCTTGCATGGTATCATCCACCTTTACATCTCGATTGAAACGATGGGATCATCAGAATCCAAACAATTCCAATGAATGAATCTTAAAAAGGTACAAACTCTTCCGTTCATTTTGACCCGTGTGCACAGCTGAACCATGCTCTGTCAAAAATCACGGGTCTTTGTTCACTCCAGAGTGAACTCTACTCCAGTTCGCGAGTTTTTACGATGGTCCACACCAATGGAGGGAAAGCAACATCGTGGTTTCAGAACATACAGAGTGGCCTGATGGGTTAAATTCAAGTCAACACAAAATGAAACCAATAATCAAAAAAAACAGACTAAGTAAGGTTTATTTTTACTGCTTGCACACAAAGTACCAGAGCACTTGTATCTCTGACAATTCCTGACTAATGAACAAACACATTAGAAAAACAGTTTTGAATACTCCCAGTCAAATAATGTTTTTTGTTGTTTTTCTCAGTGAGAATAAAAGAACATCCTCTAGAGGGCATTGCATTGGGAAGCTCCTGCTGGTGTGCGTTCACATGGCTATTTCATCTCTTTAAACAAGGCACATTAGAGTGCTAACGCATGCTCCCCCTTGTGGAGAAACATCAGAGTAAATCAGTTCTAACGCCACGTTCACATGCTCTGCACAATGAAAAATATAAATATACTGGATGTGCAATGGAATTTAGCATAAAAACTTTGTGGGAAGCCATGAAGTACATTCTAGCAGTGTCACGGCTAATAATGTGGGTTAATAACACATTAACGTGATAAATTATTCATGCTTCTAATTGTAACGCGGAGCAATGAGGCGGACGCACGTGCTGAGAAAAGCGAATTTTATTTGGGGCAAATCCATAATCAGGGTCAAAAAAGTCCATGGTCAGAGAGCCAACACGGAGAGCAGGAGGGACGGATATAGTGAAAGAAATGACATACTTTGAACAGTACAAACAGCACAAACAATATGAAGACCAACCAACAACTAGGAAAAACACAGGGCTTAAATACAAGAGGGCTAACAAGGGATAACAGGACACAGGTGGAAAACACAGGAGGGAACAATCAGGGGCAGAGTCAGAAAACAAGGGGCCGGACTGGGAAGGAATCAAAACAAAGAAAGCACATGGACTTGACCAAAACCAAAAGCACATGGAAGACTGGGAGGGGCCAACCGTGAAACTAATTTATTTTAATATTTTTCACACGGTGACTTGAACCATCCATTGTAGTTGCTGAAGCCCAGCTGCTCACACGCTGTTTGTTCTGATACAGCTTTTAAATAAATGCCTTCAGTACTTCTGGTAGACTAGGCTGGACAATGCACATGGCAGACCTATAGATAAATCAGCAACCAGCAAATAGTGAAGTAAAACACTATAGCTTCCCTTGAGCGGCTCCACTTTAACAAACAAAGACAACTGAGTACAAATAAAAAAACAGCCTCAAATCTAAGATGATATTTTCTGTTATGACATCTGGATTATTTTAATATTGGTAGAAGAGTGAGTTCCAACACAACGTCAAGGTACTTCACACTTTAAAAAGAGGTGTTTTTTGCAGTTATAGTGGAGGCACTCTGGAATTCAGCTGTAAATGCTTGTGGGAAACCATAAAGTATTATATTTTCATAATTTCACAACTCATCTGAGCCACTGGGGCACTTGAGCACTGTGGGAGACCCCAAACAGAGACAGTGGAAAATTTGCTTTAACGCAGCAGAACGCTTATTCCTTCCCTGCAATAAGCCAGTGTTTCACCAGTACAGAAGAATGAGACGTTACATAAATATATACTATTTAATATTATTTTGCATAGAGCCATCTGTTTGTTTTTTTCCTGCCCACAGGCCAGCAAGCTGGTAGACCTTAAACAACTACATCTAATTTAAAGGGTCAAATATAAGTTCTATGCTAGAACAAACCAGATCTAGATCTGGTGCCTACCAGATCATCCAGCACCCATTACAGTCCCGCTGCCGGAACAAACCTCATATCTCCAAAATGGTAACTTTACAGGAGAAGCTAAAAACTTACTTTACTTTTAATGGAAGTCAATGGAACCAGAATTTTTTCCAGGCCATTTTGGGCCGTTTCTTTTGGTCTGTTCATCATGAAATTTACACCCCGTGTAAAGAACAACAACCATATTCACATTATGCCATAAACTGAAAAACGAGGTAGATACAAGGTTTAGTTGCGACAACATAGTTCAATACACTCAACGATGATCTGCAGTGACGTATCAGGAAAAATGATAATAATATTTTCTACAAAGCACTCAGTACGCAGTCGTATTCAAAATTTTGAGCAGTCCCGGTTGACTGATTTTCTAAGTGAGAATAAGTTAAACAGCCTCTGCTTGATTTAATACAGTGAAAAAAATACCTACAATGTCTCAGAACGTCTGCACAGGCCACATTTTAGGCTTTAATTTTCTTTTTAAAGTTAAAGTAAAAAAACACACCGTAACTGCATTAAAATGTGCGGACAGTGTGTCCTCTGTAGAGGATGTGGTAACGTATTTTCACAAAGAAAAGTCAATGATAAATGTCGTTTGACTGGGGATGCCCAAACCTTTGCACACGCTTGTATAACACAATTTTCCGGCTACTAAAAACCAGCACGCTATGTCACCCTCCGCCACACACAACTCACAGCTCCTGTTTAAGCACGCGTGGTGACATACCCAGTAATAAGAACAACACCAGCGATATTTATTGCTCACAAACGCACCCACTACCGCTGTGATTTCTCATCTCTGTCTTGTGACGTCAATTTATTAACTACTGCATTAGACGCTGTTTGTTGTGTTCTGGGAAGCTCACTTTGAAAGAAGCCCTACATCCCTACATCAAAACAACAACGTTTTTACAGTATAGACAATATCCATCATATATCCATATCGTATTCCGCACCCTTACATAGGATAAAACATGCCACTTACAAGCTCCACAAGCTTCCCTAAGACAACGAGAAAGTAAACTGGGAGCAAATGCTGCATTTCTACCTTTTACTGCTGATTCAGCAGAAAAAAGACATAAAGCCTGACAAAACAGTGAATCATCAATGCTGCCATTTGGCACTCAATGAAGTAGAACGGCTGCATTTTGGAAAAGCATCAAAAAGGTCGTTGGAAAAGAATTCAAAAGGTGTCGTTTTCAAGATTCGGCCTGAAATGACGGTGTAAATAGCAGAGGCAGATGACAATGCTTGAAAGCCTCCGCTGCTCTATAGCTTAGTCAATCCAGGCCAACATCACAGAGGGCTCACTCATGTGGGTCAATCAGCTCTAAATTCAGCAGAATCCCCCTGCTAGCTAATGTAATTCTGGGATGTTTGGGATACAGAAGAAGAAAAACAGGATCATTAGCAGCGCTAAAGGGTTGCTGACAAATCCGTTTACATTCTCTCTCGAAAAATACGACTCTTTCATGCCTCGTGCGTGATTTAAAAAAGCCAAAATCCTGCTGGGAAGAATTGAAATATTATAAGCTCCATGGTTGTGACTGCTGCTGAACTCTCACCAAACACCCGAGGAAAAAAACAGGTAGAAAAGCCGTTAAACGGAATGGTCTTTCACCCTTTCAGCAGCTTAAGCACTCCACTCCGAGCACATGCGGTGAATCTGAATCCCATTACAACTCCGTGCCTGCAGCCATTTCTATGATTGGTCTTCGTGTGCTTAACACTTCGACCATGGCGAGGCTGTTAAACGGGACATGCAAATTATTGTCCACTCTTAGGTTTGGGAGAGCGGGCTGCAAGTGATGATGCGTACCCTGAAGGGAAATGGACCATCAGTCGTATTACAGGAGTAGTACATAAGGAGTGCTGCGAAAGATGGAATCAAAAATAAATAAATATTTTTAAAAAAATGGCATTTCAATAAACCAAATCTCAATAAATTTGCCACAGTTACTATAAAACACAACAACGTTTGGCCAGCACTAACCAGTGTTTTAACAGATTACTGGACGGAATGGCTGCCTCAGTGAAAACAGTCATTTCTGTTCGTCCAATTTTACAAAATTACCTTCCGCATGTATTTTTAAGTAGGTTTGCATGTTAGTAATCACCATATTTGATTACTCTCGACTTACGTTCAGACTAAAAAGAGAAGGAAGGTCGGCTCTGAGGTCAGTCATAAATATACTGTAGTACTAATATTGTCGAAGACTGCGTCAAGCAATCTTGATCTGTCACAGTTCCAACTCAGACTCGAGCCGCACGCTGGCTGGACTCACATCGCGGACTCATGCTTAATTAGGCCCGTGCCCAGCGACGGTTAAGTGAATTACTGTGGACAGGACCCTCAGGGACGGCAAAAAAAAACATGCTCATATATTGATTGTACAGTGCAGCATTACATGCAGCAGTTACCTCCAATCGCTCATGTCTCAGCTCTCATTCATCAGGAGAAAGGAGTTGTTCCTAAAGGTCTCAGAGAAAGGAAAGAGCTAAGCTAAACAGCCACAAAGTCTCAGATGGTAAACTCTACCCTACCATATAAATTCCAGTATTGTAGCCAAATTAAAAATGACGTTTTAACTGTAACTCAACTCACATGGTATCACTGTGTTTTCTACCACATCCTCTTCAGCATAAAGAACAAGAAACTGACAGCAAGGAGCAGCAAAGCAAAGAAAAACAGTGCCGCTCCATTTGTTACCTGCGTAAGCGAAACATCAATTAACGGTAGAAATGCAAAGGCCTACGCTTAACTGACTCAGACTCGACACTTAAGACTGATTGAATTAGGACCGCCAATCTTAACACGGCGAACGAACAAAACCTTCTGTTTCCAGCCATGCGTGTGATTTTGATTTAAAGGCACTGCACTGTGGGTATTTAGGGAATTTACAGTGTTACCTTGGCATCTCTAGTCACTGCTGTGACTCTTTTCTTTTCTTTGACATTGTATTATTGTTTACTAAGTGAAACCTTCAACGACATTCCTGCTCAACTCATCCTTTTGGAAAAGGGAAAGTGCATAAAAATGTGGGTGCGGTTTATGGCTCTATGCAAAGCGGTTAGAGACGCTCATGCGATGCCAATTTCCTTGCAGCTCGCAGAGGAACCCGGTTTGATAAGGTTTTAAAATAATGAACCTTTCACTCTAGAAAAACCTCCAGCCTGACGGCAAGAACGAAACGCTACATGCAGCAAACGTCGTGTTTAGAGAGGAGGCAAAACTAGCACAAGCTCGTTCAGCTGAACTTTCAGCGTTTCGCACTCGCTCTAGTAATCGGATCAGCTGCCAGGTGCCAAGAGTTT